>NC_043988.1:3025833-3326666 GCF_902150065.1 Myripristis murdjan
TATTTTAGCCTTAAAGAGTTTGTTGCCATACATACTGGCTATCATCATACAGACAGACTATCAGTTTGATACTACTTAAAAAGATTTTGTCAGCATAAAATTTGAAACTCTATTCCTGCAAGTAAGTGATCAACATAAGGCAACTACAACTAACAATACTAAATAAAAATAATTATTTTTAAAAAATCTATATGCTTCTCTTTCTTAAAAAACAATGCCTCCATTTAAGTTGCAAGAGTTTGATAGCCTCTATACCAACCTGAAAAGATTGGTAAACTCAATTTTGTAAATTAAAAGGCAAGTAAAACTGAGTTTTTGTTGTCTTTGCCCTCCACTACATCCCTGATTTCAACACTTTTTCCCCCTTAAACACACACAACAAACACCAAATTCCACAGTGGGTTACAAAACAGTGTCTAAATATGACGTTACAGGGATCCTATAGAAGGTGCACACACACACACACACACACACACACACACACACACACACACAGCAGAAGGCGGTAACCGAGGAGGATGAAACCAACCCCCTCCCATCCCATCCCCTCAGAGCGGCCCTGCCCTCCACATTCCTCACAAGGAGCCCCATCCCCCCTACGACCTGCCCCAAATAGGAAACTTACCCCCTTTTTCCCACCCACACCGTGACTTCTTCAAGCCTACACACTCAAATTATGCTTTCAAAAGCCGACCAAAAAAAAAAAAAAAAAAATTCCCTCCACTCAGAGTGGATTTATAGTCCAACACACTGCACGGCCATAACAAAATGACTGCAGCATTAACCTATAGGTTCAAACGTTCCTTTACAGGCAACTCAAATACAACTGCTGTTTTTACCCAACCTGCCTCAATTACAAAATAAGAATATATGGTCACTAAGTCAAATGTTTCTAAGTCATAGTGGGTGCTTTACAGGTTAAAGCAAAATGCATTCCAAATGAAGGATATTTTTCTATTTTTAAACCACACACACACACACACACACAGACACACACACACACACACACACACACTGAATTCCTTTGGGTCGTTTAAGAACACTATTTTGTAATTCAGGTGTAAAAGCCTGATTCACATTTTCTGATATTATCAGTAATGTCATGGCCCATAAAAAGAAGGACTTCAGGTTGGTGATCATTATGAGTCAACAGCAACAAAAAACAGTATTTTCAGAGAACCACTAATTTACACTTTTGTTACTTAAAAATCAAATTTCATGTAATTTAAATTAATATGATAAAAAAAAAAATTTATTTGCTGAATTTCCCTTATACAAATTTATTTCAGGCTGAAAGGCTGCGCAAAAATTATTGATCCAAATATAATGGTGGTAAATTGAGTTTTAGGTGGTTTCAGCTCCACTGCATCCCTGATGATGATTAAATAATTAATACAATGTGATATTGTACAGAAAATAGTACCTTTAAATATCAAAAAATAAATAAATAAATAAATAAAAATTAAAATTAAAAAAAAAAAAATTTAAAAAAAAAAAATTAAAAAATCTTACACACCAGCCATACCAACAGGGAATTTGAGTGAGGGCAGCTATGTGTAGCATTTGCATGCCTTCACACGACAGGCCAACATGGACCAATACATTACACCATGTCACAAAACGTGTGAAAAGTTGGGAAAGCATGTTACTTAATCTGACACGTGGTTTCCAATGCAAACGAAGACAGCCTCTGAAGTTCTGTGAACAAAATGTTCTTTTTTTTTTGGAGGCGGGGTCCATGAGGCCTATATCTGCCATATAATAATGCAGCATGGTTGAATGGAAAAGCCAGGGACTCTTACTGTCCTATGGATTCGCGTTTTAGCCACTGGTTCTAAAACTGGGGTCCTGGAACCTGCGGCGGTCCTTGCGAGGGTTCCAGGGGCCATTACCAAGAAAAAGCTTCTCAGATGGGATATCCACTTACGGCATAATGATTAGCTAATATGCATGTATTTGAGGTTTTCTGCTATGAAGACGTTGGAAACCTCTTTTCTTAGCTGCTTTCTTTTTTTTTTGTAACACTCCCTTTATCACTTCAACTGGGCGTAGCAAAGCGTGGGAACTTGCATCAGCTTGGCTTACTGAATTATACATCTACATTATACATGGGGAAGCAAATTCCTATAAACTAACCTGGTAGTTGTTTTTTCACGGGAATGGAGAGCAAAGATTGCAAAAAGAGAAATTAATTTGGAAGCCAGACTTTTTTTTAAAACGCAAATCACATCAGCTTTTGGGACGTAGTGTCGTAATAATTTATTACTCTCGCCAAATAATACCTTTGTAAGCCATCAGTCATTGCACCTATTTATATAAGCAAGTTTGGAGGTAAATAATACTAGATAGGGGATTTCCCACAGATTACGGTTTACAGTGGGTTGCCTTGCCAAGCAAGCAGGGGACAGCTGGATAAAAATGGCTCTGCTCTAAACATATATGCTCATGTAATATGACTGGTGTATATGCGTGCGTGTGTGGCGAGGGGTGGGGTGGTGGGGTTGTAACCAAGAGAGCAATTTCCATGCTTTTTAATTTGTCATGTCTTCCCTCCATTAAGCAGCATCCATCGGTCCAGTGTAGTATAGGGCGAAGGCCGAATGCTATGACAATACTATTGCACTGCTTTAGCGGATGGTACAGTAGTGCAACATCGTCAAAGCAGCTGACCTCTGCACGCCGGACTCTCTCTCTCTCTCGCTCTCTCTCTCTCTCTCTCTCTCTCTCACACACACACACACACACGCTACAAACAAGTGTAAGCTAGCTGATCAGTGCTTTTACCGCCGCTACACCCCCGTAACCACCATAGCTTCATACCTAGGCTACCAGAAAACCTGCTAGCCTACATGAATTATAGCCTACGCACAACGGCTTCCAGCTAGCTAGCAAGCACGCCTTCTCCATGCATTTCAGGCTAACAAGTAAGCCAATTCTCTATCTCCCTGTTACGTCTAAATAAGATTTGGAAGTAGAGGAAGTGGGAGGCGGGGGGTGAGAGTGAGGGTGTGTGTGTGTGTGTGTGTGTGTGTGTGTGTGTGTGTGTGTGTGTTGGGGGGAGTGGGGTGGGGGCTGTCAGCCAATGCCCTTTTAATATTGCACTGCTCATCTGATTTCACAGTAGTACAACAGAAAAAGGGCTTTGGACAACACGGCTTGTCCTTAAATCCGTTCAATTCTATTCCAATCCCCGCATGCAGCCGTCAGCTCCACGTTACTAAACTATCCAGACAGTACGGGGCCTATATGTGACCCTCACACCTGACAACTTGTGTGTTTCTCATGCATCTTTGGCGGCGATATGCAAACCAACAGCCATGGAACAACTCACTATAGGCTTTATGACAGTCCACAATGCAACTGTGGTGTAAAAGGCATTAATAGGAGAGATAATAGCCTAGTCTATAGTTCTGATGTAAACCATGCAAATTGGAAAGGGATTACTAAGCTCTCCTACTTGAGATAATGCAAAATGACTTTTGATGTAAAGGGATGAAAATCGATTGCTGCCAGCTTCTGAATAAGCGAATTTGGCGTGATGGATTTCTATGTTTCTGTGTATGATTCGTTCCGGTCATCATGAGGACCATGGGGAGAAAATAGGTAATATTTGCCAAAAAATCCCAACCAAAGTGTTTCTATAGGCCCACGGCTCCCAGAAAACAGGCAGTGAACAGGACTTCGCCTGGAGGAAACGAGGGAGGAGAAAACGTATATAGGGCAAAGAGCACATTCCGCGATACAATACCAGAAACCTTCATTTAATACCTACTATTCTTGTCCCTTTGGCCAAAGTGGCAATTTGAAACCCCCCTCGTTTAGGAAACCGAGGGGCGGGGGCCCAGGAGGGGGGCTTGTTATTTCCAATGTTCAGAGAAGTTTACAATCACCAAAAAAGTGCTCATTTTCCCTGCCAAAAAACTCCGTAAAAACACACATGCACACTGCTAGCAAACAAACCACCATTACATTTCAAACTTGTCAGATGCCACGAGAACACAAGCTAAGTCAACTTTTTGTCGTGTATATATATATATATATATATATATATATATATATATATATATATATATATATATGAAGAGCTTGAAAAAGAGCTTTTCTTTTTTCATCCATATCCAGATTCACGACGTTACACACTCGCTTGACAGTCGAAACGTTTAATTAGGGCTTTTCCCGTCGAGTTGTTTTCTCCATATAGGCTATTCCTGTTAAAGCATAAATTATTAAGGTATTTTGAAAATGCAGCAGCCATACCAACCACACATTCCTACGGCAGGCAGAATACCTTCGACCACAACTCTTAGCCTACTAACAGAGAATTGAAGTTGTGGGAGGAAAAAAACACATCTTAGGCCTACACCCTTCTTTTGAAAGCCGTAGAAATTGTGCATGTTGACTGAAGAAAGCCTTTTTTGTCAGCACACATTATACCCACAGTGTAATCCTGTGGTGTTTAGGCATAAATGAATAGCCAAGAATTTCTCAAAGTATTTATGTCAAATACACACCACAGGCCACACACACTCATTTGATCTGAATTTTTACACAGACAGAAATGGCAAGATTATGGTTGTTGTTTAGCTCCTAACTGTAAAGCTGCCTTCACTGTAGGCTACATGGAGAGGTAACAGTGACGATAGCCCCCGTTCGATTTAAATAGTTACATTTATCTAATTTCTGGAACAATAATCTAGTTAATTTAATTATTGTAGAATTCCTATGTGCTTCTCGGTTTTCTGGGGGTCCCTGGAATCCCACAGCGACCTCCCCAGTGTCCCCGGACCTCGCTTTTAGAACCATATGACAGTAGGCTACTTTACTTTTGATATTCCCGTTTGTTGCACGAGCGCCCACCTGTCAATCACTCACACTCCTGACCCGCCACATCCTTCTATCATAGACGCACGCGCGCACTCACTCACACGCTCTCTCTCTCTCTCTCTCTCTCTCTCCCTCTCTCTCTCTCTCTCTCTCTCTAACACACATACACACAATAGCGGTGATACAGTTTAAACTACTAGGGCTCGCGGAACCGCTCCCTGTCCAATCAGACCCACCGACATCCACGTCTGGCCGCGAGCTCCCCGCCATCTCCGCCCCGCAGCAGCAGCGCTCTCCTCGCGCAGCCAGCGGTTCTGGTAAGCGGTACCTGGCTGAGGCAGGGCCGGTCCGTAAGGCACAACACAGAAAAGGAAGCACAACGGAGCGAAGTTGGGCCACTTTAGCCAGGAAAAAAACCTCCTGCACGTTACCATCTATCTCCCCGCGCGTGCGTCCGTTTCAACCCTAATAACGGTTCGCGAGGCGTGACGGCTCCACGGTAATAAAAACGGTATTTCGTCCATAGGCAACCTCACGGCCTCCCAGCTCCGGACTCCATCTTTGACTAGTTGACATTCAGCTCTTGCCGAGACAAATTCCTTATTTGCATGCCAGCCTCCCATTGGTCCATTTCCGCGCTCGTCTCTGTTCCCATTGGTGGAAATTTTATCTCATCACCTTCGGGATTGGTTACATACCATGGGAACGTCATTGTATAGTTTAATTTTAACAATGAACACACAAATTCTCTCTTCCATTCACAAATTTTCTCATTACCCGCCTTGAAGGTGCCACATTGTGTTGTTGTGGTCTAAAGGAACGAAAAAAAAAACATCAATCAGCAATTTTGTCCTCTGTTTAGCCAGAGTGCTGTTTGTAGAAGGGAGCACAGGGCGTTTATAACACTTTATCCACTTTGAAGACCACCCAGGACTTTGCACTCAAGTGGATACAACCCACCGCCACAACATCAGAAAACCCTGGCATAAATCACCACACCCCCTGCGTGATTGCTCTTCACAAACAACTAAAATTCATTTAGAAATCAACATTGATAAATAGGGAGGACTCCAGCAATGCAGCCTACAAAGCCACGCTGGAGCGCTGCTTGTGCTCAGAGAGTCCACTGGCATGGCGCTTAACGCCACCAAGACTTCTGATGCAAACGGGGTTTGGTAGCAACAGGGAAAAGTTTGATCGCGGTGTGAAGAGGGTGGGAGCATCGGGCCAGTGTAAAAAGTCGACAGTACCGGTGTTGGGGTGGCATTAGTGCGGGGCAAAGGGCGGTTGGGGTGGGAAGAGGTTAAAGGCGACGGGCTCATTGGAGGTGCTGTAGTCGACGCTTGGAGGAGGGCAGCGGGCTGTGAAATCTGGCATTCCTGACCAATGGAGCTGAAATAATGGCATTGTCCGGCGGTAAAGACCCGCCTCTATATCCCCCTCCCTCCCTCCGTTACCGGGACCTGACGGTGCAACTAATGGGCGGAGTGCGTTCGGTGTCGGTCAGAAAGTGAATTCCTCATGTGCGGAAGGATGGATATTTGTAGTGTCTCTATACATGATAGCAGCATAATGTATCGCAGCCCACTCTGCAGTTCCATCTAGACAAGCTGCACCACATATATTCACCAATTCTACAGAAATGGAATGGCTTTAATACTCATTCCCTTCCATTTTTGTCAATAAAGTTTACTAGATTTGAATTTCAGAAAAATTAAAGGAGTGAGAGGGACAACTTAACCCACCCTTCCGCCTCTCATTCATTTCAGTGCTCTCCACCAGACGCACCTAATGAACAAATTAAATGTCCAGTTCAAAACCTCCATGCAGAAATGTTTACGGTGAATACTGAAGACAGACAATGAAATTCCCCATATATGTATAACCTATAATTAATTCCAGTTTTACATTGGCTACATCACAGTGAGATGAAATCCAGCGTGCCACTTACAACTGAAAGTTAATCTCTCTCTCTCTCTCTCTCTCTCTCTCTCTCTCTCTCTCTCTCTCTCTCTCTCTCTCTCTCTCTCTCTCTTCAACCAGCCCTCTCCTTTACTTTTCCTCGGAGTTTTTAGATGAAACCTGTCTGCCATGACGTGTTTCAGATGCTATGTGAGGAATGCGCGTTCACGTGGCCTGTGTGTGTATGTGGTGTGTATAGCCCCACGTGCACGTGAGCGCGTGTGCACAAAGGAGGCGGAGCTGAAGTATGTGGGGCCGCAGGAAGTCGATGCCCATATATGGTTGTGACGGCTGTCTGATTAGATTGACATGCAATTTTTCCAACTGACCTGTCGCCCAGTTACATTCATGGAAGTTTTACACACTGTACAACTACAATCTTTTTTTCCTGTTAAGTTCATGTTTTCTTGCAGGTTGTGCAAAACAGTGAAAACGACTGGCATGCATAAGCATACAGAAAGAGCAGGAAAAAAATCCCACTGTTTTCCACAGGCTGAAAGGAGGTAGAAAGCTGTTTGACATGTGACAGCTCTTGATGTCATGTTTCTGATGCACTGGGGCCTACATGTTATGTTTGCCTCCCATCCAGAGCCACAGCTGTGGGAAGCATTTTTAGTGACACTTACTTGTGCTGTGTTGTGGAATAAAACACCGATTTTTAATCATGCATCTCTATTTCCCAACTCAAAACCAATATGAACTAGGGCAGCATATTCACACCAAAGACCCCTGAATGAACCCATAATAGGCCACAGATGTTCACTTTTTGATTTAGCATTGAATTTTAGTAGGGACAACAATAGTGGTAAGGGTGAAACCTAGGCCGTCATTTTTTTTTTTTTTTTTTTCAGGGCATTTCCTTGTGATTGGGATCAAATTCCTGCCCCTGGACCCCCTTCAACCTAAAAACCTGCATTTTCTTTCTAGTCAAATGTGCTTTTGTAAAATCCTTTGTTAGTTAAATGCTAACATCCACCTCAGAAGTGTGTATTAAGGTGGTTATAAATGTCATTGCAATGTTAACCACCATTTGTAACCTAAAATATAGCCACCACTGAGTCAGTCTCCGCCATCTCTCCTAAAATATCAGTTGAGGTTTAAAATGATAAAGGTTTCACAGTTGGTCATGCTTCCTCTTCTTCTTTTGTTGTTGTTGTTGTTCTTCTTCTTTTTTTTAAATTTTTTTTAAATTTTTTTATTTTTTTGTAAAACTCTAACTTAACATAGTGATCAAGCTGTGCTTTACATGGCCAGGGTCCAAACTTGTTTGTTAGAGTTAATGTTTACAGTGACTTGTGCAATAGATTGCAGAGACCAGAAGTCAAGTCTACATGGGAGCCCCATTGTAACTGGTCACCTTTTGCAGAAGTTTAAAAAAAAAAAAAAAAAAAAAAAAGAGAGAGAGAGAGAAGAGAAAAAAAAAAACAGGATAAGCCCAGGAAATGAACTGCACAGCAAAAGTTAGTGCTCATTTAACCCTGAGAGCATAAAAGTCCACACCCAACAGAGTTATTTTAACACTTTTAGATAGATTTGCACAGCCGCCCCACAGCCATATTAGCTGTCTCACTGGACAAACAAGTCTTTGCTCAACACTTGACAGCTCAAATTAATTATCACTGGAAAATCAACACTTAATAACAGTGTGAAATTTGCTGTGTGAGACAATCTGAATGTTTCAGGAATAGTCTGAACATTTCTGGAAAGCATGGCAGGGCATTTTTGATTCCCTTCATATGAGTAGACAGGCCTATGCAAGTCTAGTTGTTGAGATAAGGTTGAAGCCTCAGATCCTGGACAATGTAATAAACACAGTCACTTGGAATAAGCATGAAGAGCTGCAGGGACTAGTTTGTCTGTTTCATTGTCAATATGCAATGCAACAGACTTATGCTGAAATTGTAATAATCAACTACCTTTTACATTGCCTTTCTATCAAATTAAACAGTGGCCCTTGATTAGTCTGTAGGATAAACTAGGCCCCGTTGGTGCACTATTATACCCCACAGATAATTAAATATTACTTCTAGTGTTTGGTTAAAAAGGATTCTGTTAGTAAAGCTGTAAACAAGCCAAATTATTTTGCTGCTGTTTCCAAAGTCAGATTTGAGTTTCTAGCCCTAAAGTCATTTGGCTCTTTCCCTTCCATTCAAACTGACTACTGGCCTGTTGAGCATACTGAGTGTTTTGTGGTGCTGGAAGAGGAGAAAAAAAGGAAAGAAAAAAACTCAACAATGTTGACTGTCAGGCGCCAACGTGTCACATTGTGCCTCCAAGCCAATGGCAGCTGAAAGAATTCAGACAGACAGCTTGTGTGCGTGCTGGCCCCGCCCGCCTGTGCAGGCCATGTGACCAGGCAGCAGCAGCAGGACACACCTCCAGCTCTCACAGGAAAACAGCCTAGACCATGTTTTGCTCTCATCAGCTGTAAAAGTGGACTAACTGCACCTATGGCTTCATTCCAGAACATTGTTATTGTCTTACAGCCTTCAAACCAAAGTCAATTGCACTCCATTAGTATAACTGCAACTATTACATACAACACATATTAAACTGCATAGCTGTTTGAAGATATCAGCACTAGTCATGAGGTTGACATGAGGGTTGGCAAGGTGACCTAGTGGACTGTCCTTCAGTCAGATCACACAAGTTCAAACTGTGTTGAAATGTCCTTGAGCAAAACAACATTATTATTAAGATTATTATTGGCTCTAGTAGCAGTGGTGTTTGTAATATTGATATTACTCTTAGCATCAGTATTAGCACCAGCATCAGTATTTTAGTTGTATTGGTTAAATTAGTATTAGTATTTCAATTAATGCTACTCCCACTATCTGAATTAATTTTAATATTGGATGCTAAGGTACATAATATAAACAAAAATGTATAGCTTACTGTGCAATTAAACCATTGCTTATTCAGATACATAGGCCTGTATATCTTTTGCAAAAATGGCTCTGATATATATACATTTAATTTTTTTACTAAAAATTGTAGTAAAAAGTTTCTTTAAAGTTTCCTATGACGTGTTCCTTTTTTGTTTTTTGAAATATTTCAAACTTGGATATGTTTTTCTGCTTTAATTTGTACACAAATGGTTTGCCCGTTCATCTGAATGGGTGCTTTATCTGAGCTAGAATTAGAAATATGAACCAAATCGCCCTTTACATCATTCTTAAAGCTTTTGTCAAGTAATCTCTAGATGAAGTCAGATAAAAAATATTATTTAAGGACACACCAGAAAATGTACCTGAAATTCACAGTAATTTAATACATTTTGCTTTAAACAGTTGCAGTTTTCACTAAAATCTGAATCAACAGACATAATTTAACTGGGGCCAGCTCAAAACTTGTCCTGACAATATCTTAAATATCAGATATGTGGCAGCTCGTCTTGTTCACTTCTGATACGAGAGATTCCTCTCTGATCATAGCTACATTAAAAAAATCGGACGTTTTATTCTTTTCAGTGTTTATTTCTTCAGTAATGCTTTTTTAACATGTTTTATTTAAAAGCAGCAGAGAATCCTGGACAGGTGTGGGTCACCTTGCCTTTTGAAGAGCTGCTTACCCCAAAAGAATTTCATCAGTCTGAGTTTCAGTGGAGAGTTTTTGTGTCCCACGTTGGTCTAAAAGTGGTTTCAGAAGCTTTTCCAAACTAAAGTACATTTGGCACACAATATTAGTGACTGACGACTTCAGGAAAAAATGTTTCTCAAAAAACCCACATTGGTAAAACCCAGCACCAAAATAGAACTGTTAATTATTGGTAATGTGTCTCTTTAAGCTGAACTCTGTATTTTAATGGTCAAAAAACCTGAGCAAACCTCTCCCGTTCACTCATGTTCAGCTGTATACTGTCACTCACCTCTGTCAGTCACAGTGTGTAAGAAAAGAGTAAAGTCTCATGTTTGATTTTGTGCAGCGGAGCCACCCTGTTGTTTGCTTTCAGATCGAAGAATCAGCTTTTTATGATGCCCAAATATGGCCCTGGTCCCCTTCTGAAGAGTCCATCCACTGCTCTGTTCCTCTGTAGTGGAGGCTTGAAGAGTGAAAGCAGCCACTGGACCATGGAGCCTGGTGGCACAGTGTTACCACTACCTTTCTAGTTGGAGTTTGTAGTATCTAGTAGTCATTCTTTCCAATCTCATATTCCTCCTAATATGTTTGATATCTTATATTCTCTCAGTAACCAAAGTTTTTGGTAGATTGTCCTGTTGGTTGATTGAGCTGTTAAGGAATGGAATATAAATCTTAAAGTGATAATTCACCCATTTTGGAAAATATGATATTATTTCACTCTCCCCAGCTGTTTTGTAGCACAGTAGTGGTGCTCTCTTCCTCTTGTTGTTACTGAGTGCTGGATACTGGCTGGATGCTCCACATGCTAACTGTTAGCCACCTGCCATTGAGGTGGACTTCCCCCCAGCTAACATTCTGAAAAAATGAGTCAATTATTCTGCTAAAATTGTTAAATAAATAAAGTTAGAGTTTCTTTATGTGTAGCAGCGTTTTACAGTCTGAAATGGCACAAAATGTTGACCAATTAAAAAACAAATAAAACAAACATTATCAACAGTGGAACTATTTTTTTTGGTCTAAACTCTCAGTGCTGGTCTTCAGTTAAAACAATAGCTGGCAGGTGCTTGGAAGGTTCATGAAATGTGTGTGATATCTTTTAGTACTCTGGAGAGAGTTGTTATTTTTGTTCTCCAACGTGAACATGTGGTCAATGAAGAAAACAAACCACAGCAAACTCAGTCAATCTCCTCACATTGTAAACAGTTATTTGAGCAAAACTATTGTTTGTGTGCACTCTGTCATCATATGTGCATTTTAGTTTTGGAAAGTGACACTTGTAAAGTGATATTAAACCGCTGAGTGGATTAAAGCAGTTATTTATAAGACTGTTAGCTGGAGGGAAGTCCACCTCAGTGGCAGGAGGCTAATAGCATGTGGAGCATCCAGCCAGTATCCAGCACTCAGTAACAACAAATCTACCACAAACTACCCACATATTAGCATGGACACTTCAATGGAAAACCAACCACAGACATATAAGCTAACTGCATTTAAGCTACAATGGCCCCTCACACACACACACACACACACACACACACACACACGTTTCAGTGGGTGTGCATGGCATGGACTTCCTCAACGTGCTGTAGTTTTATGATGCGTTCAGGCCTAGCTTACAAGCTCTGTAATGTACTTAGTGTATTCCCAGACCTGTGTGATTTATAGCAGCAGCAGCAGGAGGACTATAGCTGGAGTTGTACTGGTTGTCACAGTAATATTAGCAATAGTGATAGTTGTACTAGTAGTAGTGCAGGTAGTAGCACTGCTAGTACTAAGAGCTACAGTTGTAGTAGTAGCAGTATTAACAGATGTAGTGGTGGTTGTTCTTAAAACCTTTTGGCATTGAATTGGTGGAAGTTAAAGGTACAGAATACTGGCAGAACATCTCAGCTGTTGGCAGCTTCAGTCCAAAACTGTCTGAACTGGTATCAGCCTTCAGTAATGATTTTTGTCTCTAAGACCACACAGTGCTCTTCAGCCACAGCCCACCCAGCCCCCGCCCCGCAGCCTGTACCCCTCTTCGCCCCCTTTCAAGAGCTTCTCACTGGCACTGAAAAAGGAAACTACCCACCACCACCCCTCCCCCACACGCCCCTCCCACACTATGTGACCTGCGACCTCTGAGGGTCAGGAGCCGTAGAGAAGCCAGATGTCAGGATGGGGGAGTGGGCGCTGGGCGACTCAGGTTACCCTGAGCAGCATGGCGCCAACCCTGAGGAGAGAGAGAGAGGGAGAGGGAGAGGGAGAGGGAGAGAGAGACTACAACAAAGAGTGGGAGATGCAGAGGCACAGAGAGCTGTATTTAAAAAAAAGGAGGAAAAGAAAAGAAATAGTGAAATAGGTGGTGAGCATGCCGAAGGGGAACATACACTCAACATCCAGGCCAGCCCCAGTTCATTTTTTCCCCATTCCCTAACCTGAGCCTGAACCCTGCGCTCAGGCCTTGGTGATGATTCATTTACTCGTCCATGTACTCATTCTACCAGCTGACCTCCAAGTGTCCCAGCAGCTCTGTGGGTCAGCCTGTGACACTGGCAGGCAAGGAGAGGCTCCTGGCTCACCAAATGGAGCAAATGGAGCCTACATGCAACACACCAGTGCTGTCCCTAGACAGCTGGGGGCCCCAGGCAAAAGATCATTTTGGGGCCCTCGCCTTTTGCCATGAATAGACCAATGTAAGTCCAAAAGATGAACAACCTGAAAGGTTTTAGTTCCTCTGCTGACCAAAATTCACTTTACCTCTTTTGATTTTGCATTTTTTTTTTTTTTTTGGTGAATTTCTTTCTTTTCTTCTTCTTCTTCTTCTTTTTTTGGTGACTTTTTTTGTAATTTTTTTTTTCTTTAACAAATTTTGTAGTAATTTCATGGTGTGATTTTTTTTTTGGGGGGGGGGGGGGGGGGGGGGATTGCTAAGGTTTCTGGTAATGTAATTTTAATTATTGTTATATGGTCCCGGTTTTCAATATTTTTTGATAATTTTCTAAGTAAGTCTTTTGATAAATTTTCAAAAACTTTTCTTTTAATTTATTAAGAGATTTTTTTTGTCTGATTTCCTGTTTTGTCATAATTTTTTTTTTTTTTTTTTTCAATTTTTGGGTTATTTCTTGCAAAATTCTTCATAACCTTTTTTCCCATGTTTTTGGAAGAAATCAAGTAAAAACATGGGGTAAAAGGCGAAGAGCAACTATAGCAAGATGACCAAATTATATAAATATATAAAAAAAGAAACATTCGTGGAAAAAAAATGACAGACAGAAAGAATGAGAGAAAGAAAGAAAGAAAAGAAAAATTGCCATTTTTGTTTAAATGCAATGAAACTATGTTTATAATGATTAAAATGACGTATTTAAAGGTTGGATCAGTGCTGCTGGGTTGATGTCAGATCTCTTGTGTTAAATTCTTGTGAAAGGAGTCAGAATGCAGCCATTTAATCAGGCTTTCAACCAAAAAAAATTGCAGTTGGTTTTGGGGTCCCTGTGTTGTGGAAGGCGGGGCCCTGGGCAGTATGTCTGATCTGCCTAGTGGGCCTGACAGCTCTGCAACACACACATTTAAATACACACACACATGCAGAAACACCAAGCAAGCTTTATGTTTGACACCAGGCATGCAAAATTACTTAATCATTATCATTAACAGTTTCAAATAAATACATTGTCTTGCAACTCTTGCTGATTGATATGTTTGAGCAGGGCTTCAGCTTATAACCAGCTCATACAATCTTTTTTTTTTTTTTTTTTTTTTTTTTTTGCTCTTCCAAGTACCTGAAGTCTGGTGGCTCTTTCCGGGGAAAAAATTCTCCATGAAGTGAAGCATCTTTCCAGCAACAGCAGCAGTTAACTTGGGATAAGAGCGCAATGGTTACACCTTGTTACACCGTGGAGTTAGAATAGATGTCAGCAGTGAGAGGTAAGAAAATCAGCCGCCTTCACCCTAGTCCAAACAATTACTGCATCGGTTAAAAACAAAAGCTATATCTGCTCCTGTTACTTTATGATTGATTTTAATTCATAAATAAAAAAAGAACTGTGGATGTGGTTGTGCCAACGCAGTGATCGCTGAGAAGTGAAAGTCTAAAATCACAACAGCAGCGACCATTAAAAAAAAAAAAAAAACCCAGCATCCAGAGGATTATCTCGTGTCTCACTCCAAACTGGCAGCAGTACCCTCGAGGTCACCCAAGTTTTATGACCACAAACAGAAACATTAGCATAAAGCAAGACAAATTTTGTGCCTGATCCTCAGCTGGTCTCTTAACCAACAGGGTGCGCAGATCTGGAATCAGTCCAGTTTGCTTTCACCCTCCACCTCAGGCAACGAGAGAGCTGAGCTCCTGAGCAGAGATCTGATCAGCATGGTCGCATGATGAAGACATCAGCCTCTGCTCATGCCCCTCCTCCTCCTCGGGCTGTGTCAGACTGACAGGATCTGTCACTGGTGGCTGTTTGCTGCTACGTCACAGCAAACGTGTGTTTTCTACAGAGGAAGTATAGGGACTACTGCAGGTTTAACTAATCTGGGAACAAGACCTAACTACACATGGAACTGTGGATGTCAGTACATTGACATTAGAAGACATTAGACATTAGACATTAGAAGGAGGCTTGTACTCAGGGATGGGCAGTATTTTAATTAAAAGCATTTGAAATACGTATTTTGTCATTTGGGTTTTACTTGATCAGTCTGAAAAATACATAATGTCATTTATAATATGTAACTTCTGAGATCAGTATTTTGTGTTGTAAAATACTCCAAAAAATACTTTTCAGCAGAGACAAAAACTTGAGATAAGAGGAAAGGGGTGACTTTTTTACTAGTTACA
Organism: Myripristis murdjan; assembly: GCF_902150065.1. NCBI lineage: Eukaryota > Metazoa > Chordata > Actinopteri > Holocentriformes > Holocentridae > Myripristis > Myripristis murdjan. Next base: position 3,041,024 of record NC_043988.1, read on the forward strand.
TTCACAGACGTCAGAAAAAGAACAAGAATTTGTAATGTTGTGTTTTCTTTGGAATATTGTTCTCTTAAGCACTGAATAATTTGACGACATGCTGTGTCAGCTCAAAGTTCAAGGAGCTAACCTTATCACAATTTGCTGACGATCACTGACTGTTGCTACATGAGGTGTGTGTCCTGCCCAATTGCTACTCAGCACATGCAGCAGAAACGGGATGGAAGTGAGATGTCTCACTTGTTAGTGACTTTCATCATCAACTCACAAACAGTAACGTTTAAATCAGTATTTCATTCATTCAATCCATTTTAAATACAATTTTTAAAACCTTTTGGGCGCAATCTGGTGATGCTTGTCGTTAAAATTAGTAAAATTAGATTACAGCCTAGTTACTGGTAAAAGTTTTTGCATCAAATTGTTTTCTGTGTCTGTGTATCTGAAGGGTGTGAATTAAAGTTATGTGCTGCATCTTCAAAATTTTCGTCATTTGCTGTCCCTGTGAAACATTATTGTTACAACACTGTTTGTTACTGAATTTAGAAAGAGAATTACTCCCACAGCAGCTATCTATATGTACATGTAAAAATACAAATGTTAGCCTAATACTTTAATTAAATACATTTTTGCATGATTATGTTTGAAGTTTATTTTGCTACATATGATGAGGATATATGTATATTTTGTTATGTATTCGATTATGAGTTATATTTGTCACATATCTCCTTTCAACCAGGTCTGGCTTTGCTGTGGAAGTGGCTATTTCCAAATAATGGCTATAGATGTAATAACCTGACCAGAAATACATTTAAAAGCTTGTTGCATGTGATTTCAGACACATTCAGCAGTCAACATGAATATTCAGATGAGACAGATACAGACTGCAGGTTCAAATAAACTGCCGTGCCTGCATGGACAAGCTGGTACCTAGTTAAGGCCTATAAGAGGCTGATAAGATGCCAATTAGGCCTTATTAATTTTTGTTTTGAGGCCTTGCATTTGATCCTAGATGTCATTTACTCTGCTCCTCAAACTCAGACAAACCTGAATTTTGGATTTCATACCTAGTGACATTTCACTACATAGTTGCTGGTGATTTTGTTTAAAAAACCAGGTTCATTTTAAAAAGACTAAATGCTTGAAATAAAAAACCCTTTCAAACAGACTAAGACGTGCAGCTGCATTTGCAAAAAAGATATTAACTTAATGCTAAATTTAAGTTTTATCATGCCGGGACAAATCTGCCAGTATGTCACCAGGGATGTAGGAGATGAAATCAACTAAACTTAGGCTGTTTTATCCACATTTTTACGCAAGTAACAGTGGAATGTGGAACACCAGTTTAGTTTGACTTTACTTTGTATGTAAACTAATGGCATCAAACTGAGGAATTGTTTTGTATTGGAAAAAAATAATGCTTTTCTGAGAAGAAAAAAATTAATTTTGTTTATTAGTGACTGAAATTACAACTTTTCCACCTTTTTAATAGTCTATGGCATGAATCTCCCATAGCATTATCTCCCCAATTCCTAGTATATGGATTAATCTGGTTGTCAAACTGGTGTAAGTTATATGCAGACACTTTGTCAAGGTTTTCAAGTCAATTTTCCAAAGAAGAAAAATTTATATTAGTCTAATGCTTTTCTGAAAACTGATCAGAAAACTGAAAACTGATTGGTGGTTATTGGCTGCAGTATAAGTTTTATACATTATATAGCTAGTAAAAAAAAAGTCACCTCTCTTCTTTTATCCCATATAAATATAAATATATATATATTTCTCCTGGGCGAGCTGCAGGCCATATAGCTGAGATGTGAACATGCAGGTTTTGCTCATGCCTCCCTCCCATGTGCTCCCCTCCCCAGCCGCATATCTGAGTGTGTTTTTGAATGGTATTCCTGCAGAGGGGCGGTGTTCGGCCTGCTGGCATTCCAAGGGGCGGGGCTACATGTTGGAGCCCTATGGTGCATTCAAGTCATATGGGAAAAGGCAGGGAACAAAATCCTGCTGGAAATTCACCTCATCTTCCTTCCAGTGAATGCCACTAGACTGCGTCATGGAGCTTTGCCACACTTAGTTTATGTAGGAAAAAAGTACAACAATGACAATAAACTGTTTTTCAATATTCATTTTTATTCACTATATATTTTCTCTTTGGATGTGTGCACCTACTTTTTGCATGTTGTCCGCCTTTTGTGTGGACCCAACTGTTCCTGCTGCTTTTGCAACAGCTAGCCTACTTTGGATCCACATAGACAGGAAACCCGAGCTTTCAGCTGGTAAATACTGCCAGAAAATACTGTTCACTTTAGCTTTCAAATGGTAAACAAATAAGCAACTAGACAGTACTACTGACTTTAGCTTGCTGATGGCAAACAGGACGGGAAAAGTGTGTTCACCCACATAGCCTACTACTACATCACATGGTTCACTTTAGCCTTACTAAACACAACCAGAAACAAACTGCTCAGTCCACTTGCAGGCGGTAAAGACTTGCCGATGGATAAGACCTGTGATGTCACTAACGAGGAAAATCACACAGAATGATAAATTAAAGAAAAAAGAAAAAGAAGAAAGAAATCACACATGACATCTTGTGATCACAGGTCTTAAAATTCCATGAGAGGACACCACTACTTTTTTTTTTTTTTTTTTCACTGTTCAGGTCACGGTGCATGACCTCAAATGTATCACCACAAAAGTCACAAGCGGTTCCAACGACTTCAAGCGCGTGCACACGCCAAGTTGCTGCTTTCAACGCTTAGGTCATTCTCGCGGCTGTTCGTGAACGCAGCATTAACCTATGAAGACCTCAGTGCAAAAAAAAAAAAAAAAAAAAAAAAAAAAAAACAGTACGCATTGTTTACATCCTGGCTCAATTACGGACTTATGGGAAACTTGTAACCATAGCAACACGCCAAGGTCACTGGTCTCAGCAGCGCGGACGCACTACATTTGTCGGCGGAATGATTAAAAAAAGCAAAACTCGACAGCTTTACGTGCGGCGCGTTATTGTTAAGTGAACTCCTCTGAGCGGCACGCACTGGCGCGTCCGGTTCTTTAGATAACTTTCTGCGATTTAACCTTTTATTTTTTAAAATATCTGACATCATGCAGGAGAGCGGAACTTTGGTATGACCGCAGACAGGAAGGCAGAGCGGGGGAGGGAGCCGCTGTGCAGAGGCAGTCAGTGAAAGGGTTAAACTGGAGGGCTACTGGACCACACATGCTGGAAGGAGCTCAAGTCTGACCAAACCAGTTTAGCTCAACCAGAGCTTCATTTATCTCAAGACAGGCCAAACTAATGGACTTGACAGGATTAACGCCGTGAATAAAACTATAAAAGGTCAATAATAATTCCTATAGAGCGTTCCCAGCGGGCGATTTTAGTGTCAATATGTCACATTAAATTATTCTTAACGAATTCCAAAGCACCTTGTTGAAATGAATTTAATAATAATCTGTTATTAGTGTTTTTTTAGTAAGCTGTGTGGCTGCACATTTAAATCCCCCAAATAATCATGGCGTTTAGCATCTTGGATTTTTTTGTGCCATTCATTTTTATGAAGCTGTAATCAGATGTGCTTAAGATGCCTCTGCACCATGCATCAAAATATATTTGTTTCTGTCTTTTTGATAATGAATTTCTGCACATTTGATAATTATTTCATTTAAATAATCTTTTCAGGGTATAGGCCTACACCTGACAAGAATTATTACATACCAGTAATAAATAAATACCATATGCTATAGCTTTTGATTTCAGAAATGTGTAAAATATAGACCATTTTTTCCATTTGAAATATTTAAAATAAGATCAAAATAAGGGCAAATAAATAATTCTGAATAATAGCTCCACTTTTATCAGTGAGGTCCCTGTAACAGATTTAGGCAAAACAATGACAAATAAATCTCAAATAAAAATATTCTTTGCACACAGGGACGTGATTTTAGGAACCAAAGCAATATTTTGTGAGTGTGAATAAACAGGAAAATATGAGACAGAGGGGAAACATGTCAGTGTGTTGACAGGCTACATATTCATGTTTCTGTCTCTGGGAATATGGTTTGGAATTGGAATTGTGCACCCTGCAGTCTCTTATTTACGATACTTTGCTCTATCTAATTCTTCATGTCACTACAAATCAGCTTTGTTTGATATAATTACAACCAAGTGACCGTTTGTGTCAATTTTGCAATTGATATTTTAGCAGATTATGTCAGGAATTTACTGTGCAGAGTGATCATACACACTGGCATTCTAAAAATCTCTACATCATGGACTAATGGCTCATGTCTTTTGCTAGGTGTCAGATTAATAAAGTGTGCCTTGTGTCTTCTGGATTTCCAAAAGAGTGATTAAACATCAGTTAGAGGAAGCAGCTGTACACTGTTAGACTGACGGGGCATGTCAGTCGCTGAGAATTCTGTTTAAAATGAAATGATCACCTCTAGATCCTAAATTCGCATTCGCACGCGCGTGTGCACATACACACACACACACACACACATAGCCCACACACAGCAAGCAGCACCTTCAGAAAACAGCAGCATTTCTGATCAATACCTTAGCTGTCAAATGCAGATGCTGCTCAGTTATGTGAAAATGTTTTCACATCATATGGAAATGAAAGGATCATCTGGTCAGAGTTCACACATGTGAGCTGATTTATGTCATGCAGCACACACACAAAACTGTCTCTGTCACACAATGCTGCATGCATTTTAGCACAGAATAGTATCTTTTTGTATATGAGTGGATGTGTGTGTCAGTGTGTGTGTGTGAAGGGACATGATGGTGCGCTTGCATGTGTATTTGCAGAATACCACAATTGTGAGTTGATAGAAATCTTTATAATTTAATGTAATAATCTGCAACATATTCATGTAAATAAATGTATCTCTTTATTGCTGTTTATTGTAACAGAATAGTGAATTTGCCTCTTGCCAGTTTGTGGAGGCGTTTACATTTTTCCATTCACTGTCTAAAGATTCTTCTAGCTCCTTCCTGGGAAAATCTCCTGCTGCACAGGAAGTGTTGTTTTATGTCTCTGGTTTGCACGAGATCAGCAGAAGCAGAAGAACTAGTTAGCATGAATGAAAGAAATGCTATGGAAACTTTGTACGTTTCCAAGGAAAAAGACAATGAAATGTTCGATTGATAGTGGATCTCTGAGAAGTGCAGTGCAGGAAAAAAAAAAATCACAGATTCTATCTTTAAATTCAGAATCTTATCAAACTGATAAAGATTGGGGTTTGAGGGAGGGAGGAAGCATAAATGAATGGTTTTCTGGCATGTTACTTCTGCTCATGGTGTTTGCTCCCCTTCTTTTATAATTAAAGTTCCTCTTTCAGAATTAAAGTGATTCAGCTGATTCAGTTTTGAACATAATCCCTGGATACTGCCTTTTCCTTCTTTCCTCTATTTATTTTATCCAGCATCAATTCGTATGAGGCTGGAGTTTTCTAATATCTCATTATGAGTCTATTAGCTGCCATAATTACAGAGAATTCAGCATCTGATGTGTTACGTATTTTGGTTTTATCCCCCAACAAGTATCGCCTTTGCTGTTGTTTACCTCCTGACCACTAGCCTGAGGTCAAACAGTTTTTCCTGCTCCTCTTGTTTTTTTGTTTATCACTTCATCACGGTCTGTGTCCAGGTGTCACATTCGCTGTATACATCATAACATTGTCAGCCATGCGTCAGTGTGTGTGTTTGTGTGTAGGCCTGCATGGTTCCTCTGGCGGGAGAGTTCAAAGCTCAGAGGTTTAGAGAAATTCCAGTGTTTAGCCGCAGCGGCTGCATACCTCGCTCACCCCGGGCCAATAGGTCAGAGGTTGCCTGTCGCAATGGAGGAAGAACTGTTCAAACAACCCCTGGAATTCCAGGTTGGGAGCAGAGGAGCGGAGGAGGGAGAGAGAAGAGAGAGAAGAGAGAGGGGGGAAGGAGGGGGAATGTTTCCTCCACCCAGTGAGGAGGGGAGGGGGATGGTTTTGGTGGGGTGAGGGGTGATGGGTAAAGAGGCATTCCTCCCCTTTCCCCTTCACTTCCCAAAGCTTAATCAATAATCTAGCATGCCGTCTTTTCCAGTCATCCAGTTACATCACATTACACACCATTCAAAAAATAAATAAATAAATAAATAAAATAAACCAAGATCTCATGGCTTGGTTAAAAGTAGTTGTATTGATCACTGTGGAAAACCTAATACAGCAACGAAGAATAGAGCAAATAAGGTTTTACGTCAGCAAATGTTCCTTAAAAGCTATGCAAAGATGATGTGTGATTATTGGTTGCAGTGATCTTGAGGAAACCTGACATTGGTGGCATGAAGAATTTTATGTTTTGGAAAGGTTAAAAATGGAACGGGTTACTAATATGCGGGCCAAGAAAAAGCTTCAGACCTTTTGTGTCAAAGTATTGACTTTTGTACTGAGTGATAAGATTTACAAGCAACTTCTGACAGGCTCAGTCTACCAAGTGAATTCTACATTCCACATTATTGCAGTGACTGAGATGATGATTCTCAAATGGCTCCTTGAGAATGATTTTTTATGAGGCAGATTATCTGGAGAAACCAGATAATCTGAGGAAATAAGTTTCATATTGTATAAAATAGTTTTTAGGTTTTATTTTGAAAATCTGCAGCCTTAGTGGCTAAACATTGACTTAGTGACTGAGGTTATGTTTGATTTTTCATGTTGTAATGCTGTCTTGTGATCCCATGTACTATTACCACTGTGTCACTGACACAGTGGTAATAATAATAATAATGATAATGATAATAATAATAAGAAGAAGAAGAAGAAGAAGAAGAAGAACAAAAACAACAATAATAATAATAACAATGATAATAACAACAATAATAATGATATTTTAAAAAATATTAATTTATTCATTTATTCCACAATTCCAACAATCAGATGCATTAAGTAGAAATGCTAATCATGCAGAATGTTAATCATCTGGATTCCACCATGAACCTCTTCAACTCTGCTGCTCCTGTGGTTTGTCATTGCTGTTCAATAGAGATTTGTTCAAACCTGCAGAACTTTATTTTAAATTCTAGTGGAAATCTAAAAGTTTCCAAAGATCCCAAACATGTGCTGCTGAATTCCAGGGAAATGTGTCTGAAATGATGCACAAGACATGTACATGTTTTCTATTTGATGTGAAGCTGCAGCCATAAAACAACAGCATCCTGGCTTTGAATATTTCACTCAGTATCAGTGTGATGGAGCTCAATGAAACTGCAACCAGAAGACACAATATGCATGTGACACTCGCACATTATGAAGAAGATTTTTTTTTTTTTTTTTTTTTTGACGTTGAAGCTACTCAAGGGGAAATTAAGTGGAAAAATTGAGTTGAAGGGGAAAGGATTCACATAAGTAACAACAGGAACAGCAAAACCTGATGTGACATTTGTGCATTGTGAAAAAAGTGAGAAAAAAAATTAAAGCTGCCATCCATCGTTGCAGAATGGCTCCCCCTGTTGGAGGTCTGTCATCCCGCCGCCAGCTTTGATAGCTCAGTGATTTATTTGAGGGAAAGCATTTCGCTTCACTCTGACATTTACTGCCTGACCTTTTCATACTGGCATCGACAGTATGTAGCAGTTAAACATGAGTTTTATGTGGATTTTTAAGCTGTCAAAGGTGTATTTACATTTATACCGCGTGTGAAAAACACCTGCATTTTGAGTTGGAACAGGTAAAATACGTTCCAGGGAGACGAGTGTACATCTGCATATGAGAATATCTTAGAAATAACTAAACACATTCACAAGGTCAAATGAATAGCTGACTATAATTTATTATGTAGAACCGATTTATAATTAATTATATGAGCTTGGGAAGATAGCCTTCTATTTTAATGCACCTCACACGTGGAACTTACTGTATGTTCTTGAAAACTGATCCGTTTATTTATTTTGTATTGCAAATCTCCCTATAGCACTCTTTGTAAACGTTTGATATAACCTTTATTTATTTTTTGCTCGTTGTCATTTTAATCCCTCAGTATGCTTTTAACTCATTTGTTGTGTGTTTGGAAATGCAAAAAGCACTCATTTTCATGCATACATAAAGGCTGGTGATGATGATGATGATGATGATGATGATGATGATGTGAATTGCATATCATATTGCACATTGCATGTATCAATGGTGCTGGCAACCCTGATGAAGACGGTGGTAATGGTGATGATGAGGATGTTTATGGTAATTATGCAGTGTGGCATGTTAGCATGTTCGTAGTTGGGATTTTTCTGAAAAGAAAACAGCTCAGTCTTGATATTAAAAAAAGAAAAAAAAAGAACAATTCTTGTTTGCTGCATGGGCTTGAGGTGACTTTCCTGGAATAATACATGTGATGAAATGTGAGAAGATAGAAGATCAGGTTGCATTGTGTTGGACTTTGGGCTTTAAGGGTGTGATTAAGATCCAGGAAAAGTAAATGAACACGCTGAATGGACTTTATGGACTGGGATTTACGGGGGCTTGACTTAAAAATAAAGGACAACAAAACTGTCACAACCTTGACACTGCTATAAGGCGCGTGAATCAAAATCGAACCGCAGAAATGAAAAACTTGAGCTTCTCTTGGAGAACAGTCGACAGAGCTTTAATATTAAAAACCAACACATTTTGGCTGTGCCCTGCCGAGTGCTGTACCCTGAAATGTGTTGGCTTTTAATATTAGAGTTGTATCAAGTTGTTCTTGGAATAAAAAAATAAAATAAAATAAAAATAAAGACATTGGTGAAGTTTCAGTCCACCACCAGCCACTGTGACAGATAAGCAGCTTTGGAAATTCTCCATCATTGCGTGGCTTATGCATGATATTATATTGTAAAAATACATCGATTTCCTTTTGAATATGTCATGGGAAAGTGAGAGAGGGTGGATTGTTTTGGCCTCTGTTGGTTGTTTCTGTGCTTTAGGTTTCCTTCTAGTGAGGTGTCACAATCCAGCCGCTGCTGCTGAGTCTGTATGGTGCTGCATACCACATGGAGGAGGACGAGGATGGAGAGGAGGAAGCCGAAGATGACCAGTTCAACAACCTCATCAGGAAACACCTCCACTGGAATGGTGAATATGTTTTTTGTTTTTTTTTTTTCAACCTTAAAGGACCACACTGGTGGTTTTGTGTGTTTTTTTGAATATTATCTAAATAATGTATAAACGTAATGTTTCTGCTAATCTTTACCCAAAGCGAGCAGCCGTATTTTAGAACTCATTTAAAGCAGTCCCTCTGCTGAAAATGTAGTCCTGAGGGAAAGGTTTGCTTTCCACAGCCAATTATCAGTTCTATAGCTTCTGAATGGTGATGACTTTGTTAGCCACAAAAGCAGAATATTATCAGAAGTCTGTTTCAACCAAAAAATCATATTAGAAAGTAAAGGGATTTTCATTATGTGTGAAATCTTTAGTACCCTCGCATGATTTGCAAAATGGTTTTACAATGTAAAAATGTGGCCAAAATGGTAGTAGTAATGCATGTAGTGGGCCAAATATTCCAAATCACTAGTATGATCCTTTAAATTCCTTCATGGTGAGAATGTCTACATTCATAAAATACTGATTTGTGCCTGTCTGCAACCAGCCCATGGTTTCAAGCCACCTGTGTCCAAACATGTTTCAGCTCAGCCGGTTGACAAAACCTTCAAAAGGCAAGTTGAATTTAAACTGGATACTCTGGACTTGCAAATATGTCAACTGGTCAACACACACACACACACACACACACATTCAATGGACTGACAGTGTGCTGACAACCAGTCCTCTGCTTCCATCTTCAGAGCATGATGAGGAAGAATGGGTGAGTCAGCAATCAGGATTCTACAGCTCTGCTCACATATCACACACACATATGCACACACACACACACACACACACATACACACAGACACACACACACACATGCACACATGCACACACACATTTCCAGCTCTTTAAATAGCTCTGGCCCGGCACCTTTTCTGCTCTAGAGGGTCAGCTATGTCCCCTAAACATCACCCCCTTGGCTTTTTTTCTGTGTTTTGTGATGCATGCTGCAGTAAACAAGCTTATCAAAGAGTAATCTTCAATGTGTGTGTTTGTGCGCGTGTGTGTGTTTGTGTGTTTCAAATCCATGCCCGCTTCCCTGCATTGCACCGTCACCAGTAAGCTCACCGCCTCCTCTCTCCTGTTTCAATCCTGCTGGGATCCATACCATAACGCTCAGATCCTGCAGCCACTGGATCTGCATCTCTGTCTGAGCTTCATTCCGGATGGATCCGGCACATGGAGGAAAACGAGAGCGCGTTGTCATAGCAACGGCACTTGCTACAGACCTTGCATGGTATAGGGAGAGAGGAGGAGTGGCACAGGCTAACATACACACAGTCTGCAAAGCTCATTCACACTGAGCAGCTCCTTTAGGTTTGCGGGAGCCGCTTCTTTGTGCTCTGTGTGGAGAGCCTGGAGGTGCAGAAGAAGAAGCCCACATGTCCTGAATGCTTCAAACAGCAGCTGAAACAAAGAGCCACAGATGAAGACTGTGCTTGCAGGACGAACCGTGAGCTTTATTGTTTTTTTTAAAGGGACAGTGCTGTCCCCAGATATTTGCAGGCCCTAAGCAAAAAAAATCATTGGGGGCTGTCGCCTTTTTACCATGAATAGATCAATGCAGATCCACATTCCCAAAACACCAAAAGATTTTTTTTTTTTTCAATATTTTTTTCCAAAATGTTTAATTCAATTTAGGGTAATTTTTTGGTCATATTTCTTGTAATATGATTTTAAATATATGATTAAAATAATGATAAATATAGTTTTTCATCTGGTGATTCTCTGGTAATTTTTGGCTAATTTCAAATAATTTTTTTTGTAATTTCTTACTGATTTTTCCTAATTTTCTGCTCATTTTCTAACAATTTTAGCTTTTAAATTTATTTTCTTTTCTTCTCTCTTTTTTGTTTGTTTGTTTGTTTGTTTGTTTTACTAATTTTAAGATCATTAAACATTTTGCTGTTTTTTTATTTTCAGGTCATTTCCTAATAATTTGTTCATAGCATTTCCCCCTGTAATTTTTTTTTTTTTTTTAAGAAATCTGGTGAATCTTCTCAGGTTTCAAAGGGTTAATTGAGCTTACAAAAGAAAAAAAAAACTGATCGGTTGTGCTGGCCCTATACTGAGGAAGGCAGGGCCCTAGGGCACTGTGCCTGATCTGATGCTCGTGAGCATACACAGAACAATGGCCTATAGCACAGAATCACTATTATATATTTCAGGGAATTGACAGGGCTGTTGATTAATACCAATAATTTTGTGATTACTGGCTTTTAAAACTCACTGTCTAGAATAATCAAGATACTCCCACCCAAGCACACCTTACCTCCTGGCATTTTGAACTGCTCTTACAGGACTGTGCATGGTGCCACATTAGCCCTGCATTTCTGCTGGGCCTGTTTTCTACCCTGAACAAAATGTGACTTTAAAGGGTTAATTGCACCACAGATCAAGGGGACAGGAGGGGTGAGGGAGATGTTGTTCACTAATGACCTTTTTCTACTGACATGGTGCTGGGCTCTACCCTTCTAGGAACCAGCTTTAGATGTGAATGAATAACAACATCTCTGTGTGAATGCTCTTTAAGGTACGACGGCGTATTAGGGCCATTGTAGGGAAAAAAAAATTATGGAGCCAGAGAGGGTAATATTCCAAGAAAAAACTTGGAGATCAAGGTTGTAAAATTGTGAGAAAAAAAACACAAATTTATGAGAAAAATAGAAAATTCTGTGATTATAAAGTCACAAATTTTCGAGAAGAAATGCTTGGAAAAATACTTTTTTATCTTTTTTTTTTTTTTTTTTTTTTTTTTTTTTTGAGCCAAGGCATGGCTTGACTTTGTGAGGTTGGATCAGCCACACACTGCAGATGCTGCTGCTCGCCGTGTATCAGGCCTGCCACCGCTGATGACCTCATCAAATTCTATTTGCAATGGGATTTAGAAAGAGGGAAATCCTGGTGATTTTAGCCCAGAATCGCAATATAGTTTTCTTCTGAATCGGACCAAGTCACGTCAAAGTCTGTTCTAAGCAATGTTGCAGTGTGCAATGTGATGAAAAGCAATACAAAGGCAAGAAAAACACCTTCCTTTTTCAAAATTGTACAGCTGCAGACCACTGCATATTTATGGTTGGGGTTTTCTGGCCCCAGCCCTAGTACTTGTGTTCATTTTGATTTGATTGTAGGCCTAGTCTTTTGACTAAAGCGCATGTAGTTTTAGTGCATTTTAGTCATTTGAATTTGGTTTTAATTTTAATTTTAGTTGGCAAAGTTTTCAGTGGTTTTGGTTGATGAAAATTAAATTTCTCACCTAATTCTGCAGATTTTTTTTTCTTGTAAAATCCTCATGAAATTGTTAGTGATCTTTATGCTTAGATTAGGTCTACATTCCTAATTACAGTTTGCATTTTGTATCTAGCTTTTATTTTAATACTGTTACTTTAAGATCAAAAGTTAATTTGTCCATAAATCTGTTTCCTTCCAAACTGTGGTCAGGAGTCATGTTTTCATTTGTCTTCTGGCATTTTTGTCTCCTTCCGTGTTTCTATGTGGAGAGGTGTCATTGACATTTTTTTGGTCATAGTTTTAGTCAACAAAATCAACACAGGTTCATCTCAATGTGGACGTGTAGCAGAGGCTTTCTAAAGACACCGCTGTTCCCAGAGGTTCTCATTTCTGCATGGGTGGAGACACAGCCATGGGCACTGAATAAAACACCTCTCTTCTTCTGCTTCCTCCTTTATTATTTGCCTCACCATTGTTTCTTCCCTGTCCTCCAGCCTTTCCCTTTTCCCTCCATCCTCCGTCGACTGTTTCCACCATTTAAAGCTTCAAGTCTGCCAAATGTGGAGGAGGGTCCCCTGCTAGTGGCTGGATATTAACATATAGTGGCCCATTGTGATTGGGTGGAATCCATTGGGACTCATTGGCAGGCTGCACACGCGCACGCACATACACACACATTGAAGGAGGGTAGGTGGGTGGCCAGTTGATGACTCACACACTCTCAGATGACTGTGATATACATCTCCCATCCCCCCATTGACTGACACATGCACACACACACACACACACACACACGCACACACACACACACACACACACACCAAAATATATGCATATATTAGCATTACCGTCTTGCACATGGTTTATAATTTTCTGTGTGTGATTTTGCATGCATGTATGTGTGCATATTGGGCTGATGTTAAGCTTTCTTTTAAAATCAGCTGTGGTCCAGTCTGTGTCATTCACCTCTGACATGCAATTTTAGTTATTACATATTTATCTTAGAATTGATCTATACCACACTGGTTGTATATGGGAAGCTCTTAATCTGAGCACATTCTAATTAGACATTAATATGCTGCATTAATATGTTGTATTTTGCTATTAGGATTACTGTCCTGGGTGTCAGTGGAGTTTTAGTGTCTCACAATGGTTTAAATGCTGTTTCAGAGGCTTTTCCGTTGTGATAACTGAACACTGAATAAATGCAAATTTTGTCTTTTTTCCCCAGCATAGCATAAAAAGGGTAGGATTTAAACATATTGAATATCTCCAATTGGTGGTTTCAGTCCCAAAATGTCAATAGAAATATTGGCTTTGCTAATCAATACCAATGGTTTTCAAAAAGGGGTCCGGGGACTACCAGGGAGTCTTAAAATGAGGAATACTTTAATTTCACTGTAATTTAATGTTGTAGAATTTTTTTTTTAATCTTAACATTTTGAATCTACTTGTCAAGCATGAAATTTAAACAAATTTATGTATTATAATGTATATCTATCAATCTGTCTATCTATCTATCTATCTATAGATACAGATATAGATAGTGACCCTGGAAGATATATATACATATATAAGCTACTGGAGAATGTGACTGACGAATGGTCACCTTGCCACTGTGCTTTGCATCCCGGAGGCTATTGTATACACAACCTCCCCGCCCATGAGCACCACACACACACACACACACACACACGTTATGCAAAACAGCCAGTCATGTCCATATATGCCTGCATCTGCTCTGTAGTATGCATCCCTTTCTCTGGGGGATTTGCTGACTCAATGGGCTGCAGGGGAGGGAGGGGTGGTGGGGTCCCGTGGTGTGAGGGGGTGGATGGGGTTGGCTTTGGGGGGGCTAGGATGCATTTAATTGATTACCCACTTTGAAGTGTGGAGGAGGGGGTGGGGATGTGGCCACTCTCTCCCTCTCTCTCTCCCTCTCTCTCTCTTTCCTCCTCAAACCATCTGCCTGGGGGTCAGCACCCCATCACCATCCCAAAAGACAAGCTTCCCCACCCCCTCAGCCTCACTGGTCAGAGACACCCCCCCCCCACCTAACTTAATGCCATATACACACATACACATGCACGCACGCATGCGCGCGCGCACACACACACACACACACAAACACACAGCTCTCCATCTTTTCCCTCTCTCACCCATTTGCCCTCTGTGACCTAGCTGAGCCTCAAGGAGAGGGATGGGGGTGGGAAGGTGTGTGTGAGTGAGTGTGTGTGTATGTGTGTGTGTGTGTGTGTGTGTGTGTGGGTTGGGGGGCGGGTTTGGACAGTAAACAGTGAGGTGACAAGACAGGATTTTCCCACATAGCTGTATGCTCACACGTTAACATTTTGGTCATTTCTGGCACCTGTGCTGCCGCTGCACAGTATGAAGCACTGCTCTCTCCCATGACTTGTAAATGATAATTACCAAAAAGGCTTAAAAGACTCGGTGGTCAGTGACACCAAAACAGGGGCTTGAAATCCAAAATGTGAGCTTTGCAGAGCTGCTTTGCTCACTTGTGCTTTCACAGGTTGGAGAGTACAAACCGTTTTTAGTCATGTACTCTGTAGCCATCTAGTGGCCAGTCTGGAGAACAGCGGGATGGGACCCCAGCAGGCCTGTCCCATTCTGACATTCTGTACCGTACAAAAATGACAAATTATAAATATTTCCCAAATCTTGCACTTATGAAGAGTGTGCAACTATATGAACAAACAATTGGACTTGGCCTGCTTGAAAAATGCAGAAACTGAATGCATGAATAAAAAAAGGAGGGGGCGAAGGGATGAAGGAAAGAATGAAGGGAGGATGAACAAAAAAGGGAAAGAAAGGACAAAGGAAGGAAAGAATATCTATCTATCTATCTATCTATATCTATATATATATATATAGATAGATAGATAGATAGATAGATAGATAGATGTAGATATAGATAGATATAGATATACATATATAGCCTTGTATATACACTCAGTGTCCACTTTCTCAGCTCCACCTGTCCAGTCTAATGCAGTTCAGGTCAGCAGCTCTGCCATAAATTCTACCTTTTTAATAAACTTTATGTTCAGTTTGTGTTGACATTGTGGAGAATGTGTACATTTAATTCTGTGTTTATTATTGAGGTCGTAGTTTGGAGAGGTCTTGTACTGGACTACATTATATTGAGAGGTGTTTCCCATTTTTTGTCCTCCACAATTTATATACATGAGGGGGGACAGAATATTAGAAACACCTCAATAAAACTAACAATAAAACAATAAAACCACTAACTATGAGCTCAATGCCAAACATATAATTGAATTAATACTTCTATTACTGTGACAAAAAGAAAACCTGTCTATCTATATCGATATCTATATATGTTTACATCTACATCTTTAATAACTATCGATAGCCAGAGATTAGGCACACATACAAATATAAAACCTGTGAATTCTAAATATTACTGCAGGGGATGTTCCAAAACAATGAAATAGCCTCTTCGTTTTAATTATAAAAAAAAAAAAAAAAAAAAAAAAAAAAAAAAAAAAAAGAAATAGCCTCTTCGTATAATTATAAGCATTATATTCAATATATATCTATTGGATAGCATACTTTTTAAAGAAAGAAAAAAGAAAACTACGGCGCATCATTTCAGTGTCGTAATGGAGCTTCCTGTGGCACCGGAAGTGAATCCTCAAAAACATGGCAGCTCTTACAATTTATGCTAGAAAGCAAGTGCATTAGATGTGCCTCTGTAACAGTTATATTTCATGTCAGTTTTATTTTATTTTATCGTTTTCTTTATAAAGGCGGGTCGGTATCGTTAAACTCATTCATATGTTTTGAAATAGTGACAAAAAAACCCGTGGTATGTTTTAAGCGGGAAGTGTTTGGGAAGAGGTTAGCTGCAGGCTAACGCTAGCAAGCCAGCAGAGTGCAGCTGTCCCAACTCCAGCCAGGATGAGGACGGTGCTGATGGTGGCAGAGAAGCCTTCCTTGGCTCAGTCCATTGCCAAAATCCTGTCCAAAGGTGAGTAGGAATTTAATGGTATATATTTTGGGATATCGCAAAGTAAGGAATCTAACTTTAGCAACCGGCAAAGCCCAGTAATCTCCTCACTTTCCGTTGTACCAGACTAATTTGTCAAGTACAAGTCTTAATTGAAACAGTTTGATTGTGGTCAGGTGTGTTACAGTCATTCAGCTCGGGGTAGTGATGATCTTCAAGTCCTCTGAGCACAAAGGGGTTGCACTGTTACTAGCAACGATACGCTTTTCCTTAATTCCGGTAGTCATATCTTGCCATAAGTACATTCACCAGAATTTCACATAACTGAACACAAGCCAAAAAACACACCCCAAAACATGTGTGCCGATTTGATGTGTATTGCAATTGTTATGTGTAATTATGATTTATTGCAGTTTCTGTTTTTTGAATTTGAGATGAAATTGAGTTTGTGGCTGTAAGGTTTGATGAGGCTGTGATTATCGTAGAGGTCACTATGAGTCATTTTATACTATTTATACTATATTATAAATTAAAGTTGTGGTTTTATTGGAATAAAATTCTGCATCATGTATTGGATGTATTTCATAATTAGGAGGGTGCCATAATTATTCTTATGTACATGTCTTAAGTCATTTTTGACAATGTGTGTACTTTTATTGATAAGCAAAGTCATAATATTTGAATGGACTTTGGAGTTACTGTTGATGCAGCACACCGGCCTTATTGGGGATACAATACCAAAACATAAATCCACATTTCACTCTGCCGCATCTTGAAGTTACGACAACCAAGCTGTCGGACGTTGTGTGTGGATGTGGTAAAAACACCATGTAATGTAAAATGTTTTTATTTACTATGACAAGCTGTTAACAGGCATGGACTGAATTTTGACATTGTCATTGTATTCTGGAAAATAATAACAGTTGGATGTATCTTTTGCCGATGCTCCTTCTGAATAAACATACATTCCTAACCTTGGTGAAGTAAATCCTAAATTGACATTCAAGCAGTCCCAATCAGCTTTGTCTGGTGGTGGCACATATACAGGCTATGTTGATGGGCTCAAACTCCAGGGAGTAGCTGGTCTTGGGGAAGCAGCTGGGGTTTTTCTTGAGGACAGGCATTCTCAGGGAGATGGGGATGGTCTCGAGGTTGGAAGCATTGTCCACCCCTGAGCAGGAGTGGCTGGTGTGGCAGTTGGCCTCGTGGATGATCTGAGGCACCCGGTTCAAATCGATGTTCTCCCTTTTAAGATGAGGAGCAGGGACAGATCAAAGCCATGTTGTCATTTAGTCTTTCTTTCACTGCTTTGCCAGTTTGTCAGTAAACATGCTACAAAGTACATCCATATGCAGCAGCATCAGCTTTATTAGGCAAGTATGTTTGCACCCACAAGAAATCCTATCAAGCTTAAATGTGTAGCTTATTTGTGAAAGCCTATCTTTAAAAGCAGTCTATAGCGCAATAGAACTTTGGTGGGGTGTTGGGTTGTATAATTACCTGGAAGATAAATGAGTCCACATGGTGGTGAAATATCCTAATGAGTTGCTCTGTGCTCCCTGCTAATCCAGAGTGCTGTATTTCTGTCTCTCCATTTGCCTCCATGGCAAAACAGCTCCCAAATTTACACTTTTTGTGCATAAATGAACATGAACAAAGTGGATTATGCTAATAAAAACAGCAAGCCTTTGTTCCTTTTTTACATGTAATTACAGTTATTTGTTAAAGTACTATCAGGCTATTTTTTTCATAGCATAACACTACTTTTCCAAAGTTTCTTGCAGACTACCTGCTGCATCTGCTTTCCAATTGAAATAGCAGAATAACAAGAAAAGAACTGTTAAATTTCCTCCAAAAAAAAAAAAAAAAAAAGGGCACCGGGGACGTCTTGGCTTTTTTATAATCTGCTTTGTCCATCTTTGTTTATGTGCTAAACTTTTTATTTTGAAAGCTGTTTTCCGTGCTATGGGAGTGAATGGAGTGATAGAAATATTATATTCTGGATAAGCAGCCCAGGGGAGCACAGGGGAACTAATGAAGATATTTAACCATCATGTGGAGGATCTGTTCCAACCTGGTATTAAAATGCGCCTTTGGTAATCTAAACACAACACAAATACAAGAGTATATCTCATCTGTTACAGGCTCAACCTGATCACATTCAGGCTCAGATTATTTCATTATTCCAGTGGGTTTGAGAGGATTCTCCACTTGGGTAGATAAATCAACCTGTAGGCTAATATTTCTGTGGTATTCCTGTAGTAATTGTAATGTGCACAGACGCATGGCTGCCTATAATAATTCTGTAGTACTCCTATAGTAACTCTATTACATCTAGGGTTAGAAAGAGTGTGTTAAATTGCGCCAGGGCACGAAATTTAAGAAAGGCTGCTGCCTCCAAATTTTATTTGGAAGAAAAAACCCTGCATATTGTCAATACATATTTTAGACACCCCTCAAAATTTCTTACATCATGTTTTTAGGGGAGCTCATGTCTTATTAATGGGAGTTTTAAATTCATTAAACAGCTGCTTTATAGCCGACCTGCACTTCAGTTTGCATTTGATCCATCAGCTGACAGTTAAGCTGCTGGGCTTAGTCAGGTCAGATATTTTGTCTGTTGGGAAAGTGACGGTCGTGTTGGTGTAGGGCAGGGGTGTCAAACTGGTGCCATGGAGGGCCAAGAGGCTGCAGGTTTTCATTCCAACCAACAACTCCACCAGGTGATTTCACTGATTACCCTACCTCCAAGCAGAGAGAAGGAACTAATCAGTGAAATCACCTGGTGGAGTTTTCGGCTAGAATGAAAACCTGCAGCCTCTCGGCCCTCCATGGCACCAGTTTGACACCCCTGGTGTAGGGGGTGTTGAGCTGGACAAGACAGAGGACATCAGGTTAGTAGGTGGTCCTTCAGTGCGTCCTGGGACACGTCTGTTTGCGATGCGAACATAAGCTTCCCAGGCCACCTCTGAGTGTGTCCTGAGAACTGATCACTCAGGACGCATTTAGGACACATTGCTGCTGTTTACACCTGTACTCAGAGGTGTCAACTTGTGCTTGGATTTCAGGACGGATGTTAATACCAGATGGGAACAAGGCCGAATTTTGGTTTAAAATAATTTGAAAGCCTCCACGGTGAGGAGTTACTCACACGTAGCTCCAGGTGGCGACACTGCGTTCATTGATGCGGTGAGGCAGGTTGATCAGCTGGCTGTAGTAGTCCTGCAGGCTGGTGGTGCAGAAGGACTCATCAACACACTGGCTGCCCAGCGGCATGGCCAGGCACTGGTGGAGGGCCAGCAGGCACAGCAGAAACACACGCAGCAGCTGCAGACAGGGAAAACACCTTGTCCTGAGCACTGTACAGCACATTTCCCAGCAGGGTCAGTCCATCTCTGTTCACTTTTAGTTAATTTTCTCAGTTAAATGTAAGTGGGTAAAAAATAATCCCACCTGACCATATTAAATTTGCCTCATATTTTTTATATATAAATTCTAATTTTGCAAATAGCACTCTGGGAAAAAAAATTAGTTATGTGGTAGTCCTGTTTTTTTTTTTTTTTTTTTTTTTTTTTTTTTAATTTATTTGTTTTTAATCACCTTTGTTCAGCATCCAGTGTATGGGGCACTATATCTCAAAGACAGTTTGATTTCAGCCTTGAAATTTTGCATGCAAATTGCCATCAAGATGATGGCTTTGAATTTTAATGGTTTCAATGTATTCAGTGTGTTTTTTTTTTTTTTTTTATCAGCCTCCCATTTTGCTTCCCAAATTTAGCCTCCAGATTTTGCCCCTGATTTCCAACTGCTCCAAAGTGAGTGTAAATTTGTCTTAGGTACTTCAAAACTCACTCTCACACAACATGTTACTAACCCCCACCGATTTAGATTTTTTTTCTTGAGTGCTATTTGTAAAATAACTATTTAAATATTAAATTCCATTTTGTTAATAATTCATATTAAAAAATGTAAGGATAATTGAAGAAGGTCAGAACGTAATGAACTGAAATGGACTGACCAACCGATGTTCGCGTTTGATATTTCTTTGGAGCAAATGTGAATAAAATGTTCACAGCATCAAGTCCTGGCTGTTACAGGAAATAAATCAGAAACTAAGCACAAATCAAACTAACTTAACCTACTACAGAGTATAACCCACAACTAATCTGCTCTTAAAGCCTGACGTGACAGTGCCTCAGCCATCATCATTGTCCCTGTGGAGTCTGGTCTTACCTGGAGCTGTTCCATGGCTGAGTTTGAAGTTATGGATGGGTTTCGGAGCGCTGTAGCTTCTGCCGTGGGGACTTTGGTTTTTGAAGAGCTTGGAGGTGATCTGCATCCTGGACAGGGCTCTATTTATGCTCCATGGCCCAAATGGGATTCCCACCTCCCAGCAGAATGATGCATGGGGGTAGGGGTGCTCACGTCAGACGAGGGGGGCCGGAGGTGAAGGTAGGGTTATTGGTCACTTTGATTGCCATCACAATGGCCTCTGCCAATGTACCTGTCATTAGCATTCAGCCTTGAGAGAGAGAGCCATTTGCGGCAGAGAGGACGTCACCATGTAGCATTCAGCCCAGGTAACAAAGGCAGCCCTCCCCCGCCCCCCAGTCCAACCCCACCCAACCAATCACTGTCACACACACAAATGGGAAAAGAGAGGATTCTCTGCCTCAGCATCAAACTGAACTCTTGTCAAACTCTATTTCTGACTCATGCTACCAAGTTTAGGTCCAGTTTTTGGGTAAGATAAAAATGGAGTCACTGCAAAGTTTTCACAGAGTGCTTTTAAAACTTTACCGTGCAATTAATCAAATGGGGTATAGTACCGTTTTTAAACGGTAGAGTATTGCGATACCTTTCTAGTCTTGGTATACTGTGCACTAACACTATTTAGCTTAGTTGAAATCCACAAGTTATGTTGTTGGTTTACATTATCATATTTGTTGTTATTGTTATGAAAAAAGCTTTGGCCCACGGGCACCTACCTGTCCAACAGAAAACGGACCAACACCATGTTGCTTTTCGTCCTCATCCTCTCCTTCAGTGCTCGCCGGCAGGTCAAAGCCAACCCCAGATTCACTCTTGTTGTTGAATGAGCTTTGTTGACTTGCTGTTTTGCCTTGGTAGATTTCCTTTTTTCCATATCCGTGGTTTTCACAGTTTCCTATTGGTTGTCGTGGTATCGATCAGGCACTTCTGTTATTGGCTGGGAGCTACGCACCCAGTGCCCAAAGTCCGAAGCCCAGAAGAGTCCTTAGCTCAGCAAAGCAAGACAACCTAGGCAGAGGGCAGGGTCTCTGCAGATACACACACACCAACACACACTTCCAGTGGCTCAGAAGTCATGATTGAGAGGGATTATTTCTATACATCTGTACATTGTTTTGTAGGACAGTCTCCTCATTCTGTCTTAAGATCAGAAATCTTAAAAATAAATGAATGCCATTTTTCATCAGTCAAGCATGATCGTAACATTCGGAAACTGAGGTGACACAGCTGTGCTTTTAAAATACCTTATCTATAGCCCTTTCATAGGAACTTTCGGAAGCTATGAGAGGCAAAATGGGAATTTTGCCTTGTATCAAATTCAAACTTGTATGCATGAGATATTACCTCATATGTTTGAGATATATGAGATAAGTATAATTTTATTCCTCCATAGCCGCATCTAACGAATGCAAGGGAATGGTTAATTCTTCTGCCTTTTCTGAGATATCAAACAAATTATTGTTAAAATAAAAGCTGCACTGAATGGGATGCCTGGTGAATGGTTATCAGTTAACCATTAACCTTTTGTGTGCTGTATATCATATTGGGAATGTAAGATTTCTCTCTTAAAGGCCTCTATAAACTGTAATGGCCGCTCGGGCCAGTCACTACAGTGATACACACCACTTTCTATGTGAGAGCAAAGTTTCCATGTGATCATGTGCAGCAAAATGACAATGAATGATGGCGAGCCTGTGTCAGCCCCATGTGGAGGGTGAAGTGGAGTCACAGGGGAAAATAGTTACATTTCCCACTGACTAGCACTAGCATTTCAAGCAAGTCCTTATCAGATTTGATCCCAACAAAAACACTGTTGAGAACATACTCTGAATGTACCTCATTGTCAAATGGAATCGGCCTACAAAATGTCAAACCCTACTTTTAAATGGCTGCATCGATTGACTCTGCTTCCTCCTCTGCTGTCCTTGACCCTCAGGAAATTGTGCCAGTCGCAAGGGGCTCAATGGAGCATGCTCAGTGCACGAGTACAGCGGCAGCTTCCAGGGCCAATCTGTGCGCTTTAAGATGACTTCTGTGTGTGGACATGTGATGAGCCTGGATTTCATCGGTGGGTATCAGTTTTACACCCTGTGTCCCCTTCTCCTACCTTTAGTTGATGGCACTGCCCTCAAGTAATGTCCTTCCCCAAGTGCATTTTGCCCATATTTTGCACATATTTAGGACATCCCAGCTCTGTATGACTGTCAAGTTGACTAAGTAGGTTGCCTATTCGTACAAAGGTCGCTCATTCAGCTTACTATATCAGTATATTAAAAATAGTGCTCTGTTTTACCCAGGGGGACGTCATTTAGCTACACCCTTCTGTGCTCTCCTCATTCTTACTTCAGGTTAGCTAGCTGATGCTCATTAGATAACTTGTGAGTTGATGTTGGACTGTTGCATACCAACAAGAATGATGTAATGCTCTGGCCCTATTCAGACTTGGGTTGAACACTGTGATGGTGATCCAGTCACAGCCGGGCAGCCGAAACAGATCACCATCACAGATCACCACACCTCGCATTGTTATCTCATCTCTAGTGACAACTTATGATTAAAATTGGAATCATGGCTTCATATCCATCCATTCCATTCCTCTGTACCACTCTTCTTTCCCTTCACTTCTTTTTTCCATGCTTTCACTATCTTCCCAGTATTTAAAAAAAAAAAGAGCTTGAGAATAACCTCTCCTACATTAGAGAGGGAAGATACGGACATGCCGATATCCAGTATTTTAAAAAACAAAAAACATATATTAGTAAATCAGTCTAACCCGAATCTCCAAGACGCATCGTACTCACATGTCTCATGCATAGTAAAACTACTGTAAACAGGGTCTTCTGTGTCCTAGCTCTTGCCCAGTGTCTTTTGACACTCAACACTTTTGTGTTAAAGCAATAGAAAGAAACTTCCTGTTGGTATCATAGGCGAATGCAAAGCACAAGCACACTCATCCATCACAATTAGCAATCTTTTGTTGCCTTGTCTCTCTATTCCTAAGATAAGTTTTCTTTTATAGTATATAAGTGTTCATTAGTTTGGATTCCTTTTTCAAGGGAAGTACAACAACTGGGACAAGGTGGATCCTGCTGAACTTTTCAGCAAAGCTCCAACAGAGAAGAAGGAAGCCAACCCCAAACTCAACATGGTCAAGTTCCTCCAGGTAATTTTGCTACCTAATCACTACAGGCTGATTGATTGATTGGTTTGGCCCGTTAGTTACAGTCCTCCCCTGCACACTTAGATTTTTTTCAATTTTCATTCATTTGGTCAAGCTTTGGGTCACTGTGGAAAAATTGGGACATACCTAATTTCCTGTCGGAGATCAGTGAAGTATTTCTGATTCTGACATTCAGTACTTGATATCTGTGAGGAAGGCACCAAGGTGAGTCTCATTTTAGAAAGAGATCGGTATTCTGATATTGCAGCTTTGCAAAATGCAGTTATTATCTTCTCATTCACAGTGATGGATTACCATTACCAACCAAATTAGAAGTATTCAGACTTAGTTTCTATGGCATTTGGAATTGAATGAGCCTGAGAAATATGGCAAAACTAATTTCTTCAAAAATATATTTAACTGTGGTACATGCAAAAAATTTCAACTCATGCTAGAACTGTCCTTTAAAAATGTTACATGTAGAATATTTACCTTAGTATGTGTTTGTCAGATGCACTTTGAAAGCATAGGATAGAGGCTGTAATTGGTTCATGAAATGTGTTGCTGTGTGTTTTTCCCTGGTTATTATTTGTTGTGAAATGCTCAGGATTGACTCAGGGCACAAAGTCTCACCAAAACATAAAGCATATTCACTTTGAATGGCTCCTCTTGTTCTATGGAAACAAATATGCAGACAAGTCTGGATGTGTAACCGTCGGGTATAGCTGTGAGCATAAATTGTCATTGCAGATGAAGGTTCTACAGTCCTTGAATAACCAAGATTGCTATATAATTGAATAATTATATAGAAATATGGTGATAATTACACTGTACCTTTTCAAAAATGCATATCCCTTTCAGCTTGAACAGTCCATAACTTCTCAACCAAATGATGAACAAAAAGCAACCTTTTATAACTCTTACATCATCCCTAGAACTGTATCTTTGATTTATCACTTAAATTATATTTTCCACACTTTTTCTAAAATGCCCGATGTTATCTCATGTCAGGTTGAAGCCAAAGGCTGTGATTATGTAGTTTTATGGTTGGACTGCGATAAAGAAGGCGAGAACATCTGTTTTGAGGTAAGCAACATTGATTTTGATTCTCTTTGTCTTGAGACAAAGAGTTGTTCATCAGTTGTTCATAGCTAATGCAGCTAAGCATCATTGCCTGAGCTTCAATGCAAATCTTTGGTTTAACAATTTGAGCTAGCATATAGTGGCTGTGTTTACATGCACAGGGAATTGAGTTCTTAACTCAGTTACAGAGTAATCTGGTTGTGGATCTATGCATGTAAATGTTATAACAGGGTTAAAAAATGTTAGTAAATTACCATGATGCATTGGCTTAGTCCCATAATGAACAGGTTAATGCGGCATGGAAACATCTTTCTGTAACTTAAGGTTATTTGTCAGCAGCATCGAGAAGGTCCTGCAGATTTCTGTTGTGGTCATCCCTCTTCCCCCTGTATTAGAAGTAACCTGCTGCTTAGTCCAAGAGGGAGGGAGAATATTCCAGTAACTGGTTCATTCGTGGCAACAAAGAGACTCAATCACAGGGTATCCAAGACTTTGTAAACCGTTAAACCTGACTAAGACCTTAACCAGAGAGTGGACAATAGCTGGGTTACCCCATCTGCATCCTTCATCTTGTGAGTGCTCATTCACCATTTCTCATGTTTCCCAGGTTTTGGATGCCATCCAGCCAGTGATGAGCAAGGCGCACTTTGGGGAGCGCAGCGTTTACCGGGCAAAGTTCAGCTCCATCACTGACACTGATATCTGGAATGCCATGAACCGCCTGGGGGAGCCCAATCGCAATGAAGCCTTGTCAGTGGATGCACGTCAGGAGCTGGACCTACGCATCGGCTGCGCCTTCACCCGGTAAGCTGCTGTCCTGAACCACCACTTGTGTCCTCATTTAGGGCTATCACTTTTTTTCACTTTTGCCAAAAAGCCACGAGGCAGGCAGAGCTGCATTGTTTTTTAGGGAGGAGGGAGAGGTGGATGTCTTGACTGAGGCTGGTACACACCCTCTGATTCACAGCTTGATGGAGGTGGAGAGCACACAGAATCCCACTGCATCTTTGCCCCAGAGCAAAAGAGAAAGCTCAGTTGGAAGCTCAGACACACACTGGATTCTAATGAGCTAAATTTACCTCTTCATTTCACACCAAAACATAATCGTGAACTGCTTATGAACACATATGGCAGATTAAAGTGCCTAATGAATGCCCCCTCAATATTTCATTACTGCAGCGGTTCTTAATCCTTGTCCTCAGGAGCCCCAGCCGTGTTGTTGTTCTTTTTTTTTTCTCTCTTGTAGTATACTACAGTCACATGGGCTCTGTTCCCACATGGTATTAAAATGTCTTTGCTAATCTAAACACAAGTGGACAGCTGTCAGTCCGTCCATACACACCTGACATGAACATGTGTCTCGCCTGCCCACTTTTGTTTGGATCTCACTTTCCTGCTCTATATGCAAACATGTAACATTTCAGAGAGAGACGGAGACAGAGAGAGAGAGAAATTAAATTCTTTCTCTGCTAGTCCTCCTTCCATGCAAAAAATGAAAATAAAACGGCATTTAACAGGCAGCAGGCACTCCAGCCTTCAATTACTGAAGACTCATTTCACATCTGTTCCAGGCTCAACCTGATCACGTTCAGGCTCAGATTATTTGGTTATTCCAGAGCCTTCGAGAGGGTTCTCTGCTTCGGTGGATAAATCAACCTGTAATATTACTATGGTATTTCTGTACTAACTGCAACACACACAGATGCATGGCTGCTTATAATATTTCTGTAGTATTCTTATAGTATCTATCACACTTACAGTTAGAAAGAATGTGTTTAATTCTGCAGAAATTTAAGAAAGGCTGCTGCCCCCTGAATTTGTCACTACCTATTTTAGAGAACCCCCAAAATTTCTTGCATCGTGTGTAGGGGATCTTCAGGAGATATTTTTTCTGTTGGAAAAGTGATGGTCGTGTTGGTGTAGGGGGTGTTGGGCTAGACGAGAGCTTAAAGACAGAGGATGTCAGGTGAGTGGGCGACCCTTCAATGCGTCCTGGGATGCATGTGTGTTTTAGGGGTGGGTAAAAATATCGATTCATCAGTGCATTGCAATATATTTTTTCGCAATTCAATGTCGATTCAGAAAAGCCTCTGAATCGATTCAAAACACCTCCGTGTGATTTGCGTTGTACGGACACACTGTACACAACTACAACATGGAAGCAAGTAGCAGCAGCGTTAAGTCGGCGCCTACGACTTTAAAATCTGACGTTTGGGATCACTTTGGATTTAAATGTGTAAACTGTGTGTTAACTGTGCTAGGCAGTATTAAAGTACTGCAGTAATACCACGAACCTGCGCAGCCACCTTAGCCGACACCATACCGATGTTATGCAGCAACCTGTGGCTAAACCAAAACAGATGCAACTCGACACATCCTTTTACGCATTATTACACGAGAGAGTGTGCTTGATGCTGACGGAACTCAGCGCAAGTGCCTCGTTTCTGGTCGCGTTACTGAAGTGACAATAATGACGGTCAAGCACACCCTCTCGTGTAATAATGTTATTATACAACTATTACCAACAAAATAAAATGTATAATCAAAATGTATTCATATTGTGAGCATTTCGCCCTCAAAATATCAAAGTTTTTTTTTTGTTTTTTTTTTTGCTAATATTGTCTCAGTTTCAGCGGAAGACATGAGATCTGACGTTAACTAGCCCTTGTCAGCCAGCCAACCTGGGCTTATCATGTTTTCTAGACATCGTGATTCCCCAAAACTGAATAAATACCACACATAGCAACATAAAACTGCTTTGCTAGCTCAATCATGTAACTAGAATATCCGCTGGAAAAAATATTTTTTTCATGGACTGATAGTTACACTGCTTTCCAGTGTCGGTGCCGTAAAAACATCTTTTAATAAACTCACTGGCAGATGTTTTATTTCAGCTGGGGGTGTGTTACTCCAAGTTAACATCAGCTCCGATTAATATGGCTAAGCAGCAAAAATTATTTGTGCATTTCGACTTATTACTGAATTGATATCGAAGTGTTTAAATCAAATCAAATCAAATCGAAATCGAATTGTGAGGTTCTTAACAATACCCAGCCCTAGTCTGTTTACACCTCTAATGCGATGGGGACACAAATTTCCCAGGCCACCTCGGAATGCGTCCTGAGATTTGATCACTCAGGACGCATTTAGGATGCATTGCTACTGTTTACCCCTGTACTTAGAGGTGTCAACTTGTGCTTGGATTTCTCAGGACGGATGTTAATACCAGGTGGGAACAAGGCCATGGTGTCTGGGACTGATAAATGTATTTACATGGGGGGTTGAAACATTTTCAGATACAACTATAAAAAGTTTATTGTCTGCAGGTGTGGAAGTTTGCCTTTGGTTTCACTATAAAAGACACTATACATAAAACAATACATAGGTTATAGGTAAAATGGAAGTCTTGATGAACTCCAGCAGTATTGACCCCTGTAAAGTACATCAGTGCAATATAGTAATGTGGCATAAATGCAAGTGTGCAGGAGATAGACTTATATTGTGCAACAATACTGAGTCTCAGGATAACTGCCACATCCATCTGTATCTGTAGCCTGGATCTGTGGATCTTAGTTTCGTTTAGGACCTTAATAGCCCTTGGGACAAATATTTCTATTAGCCTTCAGTAATCATTAATGTTTCCCCTGAGGGTAAAATTTCAAATTCTATATGTAATGGATGAGAAGAGACCATTCATAATTTTGTAAGCTTTGCCTATTGTTAGTTCTTCAGATCTTATCACAGAGCTGTAATCTGTACAGCGTTACAATTCATCACTTCGTTGAGTGTGAATGTGAATTGTTCTGCAAGACAAACAATAAAGATGTTCTCTTTTCTGCAGTCCCTCTCAAATGGTAAAAATATTCTCTGTCCTACAGTTTGTGCCAAAATGAGTCAAGAATGACATTCTTTATGACAACACTTGCCAGGAAAGTCAGCTCCAGGGTTGATTTTGCCAGCACCAAAAACTTGTTTGAGTAAATGTGCCCTGGCCCAGCACCAGTAGTGGCACCATGTCGGTGAAAAAGGGGTGGTGATACCCAGTGGTTGAGAAACACTGCCAGAAGCCCATGTCCTTGTTCATGAGATCCCTTACAATTAATCAGTGGTAACGATGAATTTAATACTTGACTTTGTCTTGTTGGTCAAATATATTTCAGGTTCCAGACCAAGTATTTCCAAGGTAAGTATGGCAACCTGGATTCCTCCTTGATCTCATTTGGACCCTGCCAGACCCCAACTCTAGGCTTCTGTGTTGAGCGCCATGACAAGATCCAGTCTTTCAAACCAGAGACGTACTGGGTGATTCAGGCAAAGGTAAGATCCCCAGATTCAGTCCCCTGTCGTAATGCAGTTTGACTCACCAGGGTTATAGTAACAGGCACGTGCTGTGTTTGTGTCAGGTGTTCAAAGGAAAGGAGAGCCCTCTGACGCTGGATTGGAATAGGGTGAGGGTCTTCGACAGGGAAGTGGGCCAGATGTTTGTTAACCTGGCCAAGACCTCCAGGGAGGCCCGGGTAAGAGCAGACCCAACACTATACAATTTATTCTCCCTGGAAGACTTTTTTCCCCTCATAGATTCAGTTACAATCAGACACCTCAAAAGAATAAAGATCTTTTCATCAATCTTGGTGTAGCTGATACACCAAAACTAATTTAGATTGTTTCTGTTTCATTTTATTTATTTATTTATTACAAATTATATATATATATTTTTTGATATTGTGTTATATTGATACAGTCAGTTTGATCATTATTTTAATAGGCTAACAGTGTCATTGTTTATTTTTTGTGCATACATTTAACTCTGATTTTAATAAATGTGTATCTTGCAAACACCAGAGTTATTCTCTTGCCTATTCATATTAACACTTTTATTTATTGGCAACAGTACAGCCACGTCTGGAAATGAGTTCAACAGATGAAATGTAAACTCATCGTCATAATGCAGCTAACTTTGGCTAAACTTGCAGTTTTGCAAGATTTCAATCCTCCTTTCAAACAGATTTGGAGCTCACCTCAAAAGTGTGTAATTCTGTCCGTTCTACAGGTGGAGTCAGTGAGTAAAAAGGAGAAGGCCAAGCAGAGGCCTCAGGCCTTGAACACAGTGGAGATGTTGCGAGTAGCCAGCTCAGCCCTAGGTATGTTAGCAGTTACGTAAGTCCCTGATGCTACTGATAAACTTCAACTTGCCTGATTTGTCTCCCATCTTTCTGTTATGTCAAGACAGGCTTTAGTTGTTTGGGTATACTGTTGAGGTCCCAGCAAGTGGCAGAAGTCAGTATTAGTTTAGTGTAACAATGCCTTCATCATGAAGCAGTTAAGTGAGAGCAGCCATTCTGACTGGCTAAAATCTTTGTGCAAAGTCTAAGCACCACTCTTTAAATGGTTTTATATTGTGCTACAGTAATTATAGGGAATTGTGTTGAAAAATATCAGTGAATTTGGTGCAGTATTGGCTTTTCTCAGTGTAAATATTTTGGCAAAATAATGAGAGTCACATATATATGCAGAGCAACCTTTTTTGAGAAATGCTCTTAGGTTCTTGGCTCACTGGCCCTATTCAGACCCGGTGTTTTGTATGCCCACTCCATAAGCAAATACTTACATCACCTCCATTCATTTCTGCTCCTGTGGCCTTCCTTTATTGTGACCAGGGACACACATGGATTAAAACTACAAAATATGTCGATTAATGTGTCCCAGGCGACATCGAATGTGGTTTGAGTGAGCAGATCTCAATGTATTGTCAAACCGTTTTGTGTTCACACCTGCACTTAGTGCCAGGGTTTCCCCCAGAATTTTTTGAAACTGTGGTGCTGAGGTGGACGACGACCCCCCCCCCCCCCCCCCCCCCCCCCCCCCCCAACATTTAGGTTGGGGGGGGGGGGGGCTAAAATATGTATTGACAATATGTTTTTTTCTTCCACATAAAATTCGGAGGCTGCAGCCTTTTTTAAGTTTTGTGCGATTTACATTGCTATATATTGCAAGACTGTATTATTGGCACAGTGTGCAGCCTGGCTGAGAGCACTTCATCTTTCTTTTTTTTTTTGGAAAAAGAGCTCTAAGGCTATATTGTAGTTCAACTCAGCCAGAGGTGGCCCATTGATGCTGAGCAGCATGCATGCTGCCAGATGGTCCCCCTGCAGCCTGTTCCTCAGGTCTGTCTTCACCTACACATAAATACAATTTAAAGTGAGTGGAACTTGGTAAATTGAGAAAAACCAAACCATCTCTGACTTACAGTTTACTATTAACCAAATGGCTAAAAACGGCCCTGCCTCGAGGTAGGGACTCGGAGCGGTCCGAAAACTCCTGGGTGGGGCTTGGGGTTTACTTGGTGCCGACTGGATTTACTCTCGGCGTGATGTGGTGTCAACAGAAAGCAAACAGCCGGGCGCCAGGCGTCCCTAGCAACACGGCCAACACTACCAAGCTAACGCTAACGTGCTAGCTAACGTTAGCTAACAGTAACAACACACTTTTTAGCCGGCATTTTTAGGGACGCTAACGTTTGCTTTAGGGAACGTTAGCTAACGCTAATAACAGGTTTTTTTTAACAACACGCATTTTGATGCCCCGGTCATGGTCGTGCAGCCGCCCGGTAACTTTACAGGAACGTCCTCTCACTCGACCCTCTCAGTGGAGACACGGCAGGTGAGAGGGCAGAGCCAGAGGACGTTCCTGTAGCAGCTCCTGCCCCCCAAATATTACCAGGAACACTGCAGAAGCCCCAGCCACAAGCCATCCACAACCTGAAAAAGCTCCAGCCCCGTCATGTCATATTTGGCTTTGACTATGACTGAACATTTGCTCTCACTATAAGGAAAAAAATTCGGGATATATATCGTATATCTATATTCAGCCAAAATATGTCGGGATATGACTTTTGGTCCATATCGCCCAGCCCTACTGTCGGTCGCAATGCAATGTTAACATTAATAACATTAGGGTCGTTTTCACAGGCTTGAACAAAAAATGGATTAAACTTAATCTTGCTTAGGTACCTTGCTCTCGCCCTTTTCTCTCCCTCTGCTTTTCACCGCCTCCACTCTTGAGCGCGCAGCAGTAGCACAAAGCAGGCGGGTGATAACTCCGGTGCGTTTTCAAAATAAAATTAATTGCGGCGTAGTGTAACATGTCGCGATATTTAATTTATCATTTAAAACTCTGATCATAGTAAGTATATGTGCGCAAATATATGCTATGTGTGTATGTAGGGTCGTTTTCACAGGTCATTCATACAATATACTTTAAATTGTGTTAACACCCGAAAAAAAAAAAAATCATCATTCCCAAGCCGTGGCGGCTTTTATTTAGCCGTGGCGGTGCGCCACGATCAATTACATGTAGCGGAAACCCTGCTTAGTGCTACCTGCTTTTGATTGAATCACCCAACACAGATGTTAATACCATGTCTGAACAGCCCCATAGAAAGTTCTCCTCCCTGTAGAAACCTTTTGTGAATCTGGACCTTGGTTTTATTTCAGGTGCTGTCCTAACCAGCAGTAACGCCTCTTAACTGCATGTAACTTCACTCACTGACAAGTCACCATGTCGTCCATATCCAAATTCATTCATCATGTTGGATTTTTCTCCAGTTTATCTGTATATTGATTGAGTTTCATTCATGTTTTTTCAACTCAAAAGACAAGAGTGATGTTTTGTTGTCTCAGGTATGGGTCCACAGCATGCCATGCAGATTGCAGAGCGCCTGTACACGCAAGGCTACATTAGCTACCCACGCACTGAAACCACCCACTACCCAGAGAACTTTGACCTAAAGGGAACCCTGAAGCAGCAGATGAGCAACCCCCTGTGGGGGCAGGAGGTGAGGGCCACCACAGGACCAACGATACAAAAACCCCCCAAAAAACTCACTTATCAACTGATAGATAAAATACTAGCTTTGCATGGACATATAAGTACACTCATGGGCCTGAACTGCACAGTTTCCTTGAGTACACCGACTGATGAAATCCTTTGGAATGTGCATACACGCAGTTTGTCTTACTTTTCCATCAGGTGAAGGCTCTGTTGTCAGCTGGATTGAATCGACCCAGGAAAGGAATGGATGCAGGAGACCATCCTCCCATCACCCCGATGCGGGCTGCTTCAGAGGGAGAGCTGGGTTTGTTATAACTCTGTTTATGTCTGGTTGTATATCTCATTTTACAGTGATGTTGTCCCCAAGTCTTAAATACCTATTAACAAAGACATCAGCTGGCAATGGCATTCCTCAGTCGCAATGTCGTACTTAAATTCAAGGCCTCAAAAGGTCTCCAACACTGTTGAAGATAGCTTTTCAAGAATTAAAATCAGTTGTCGAAGTCTTAAAAATAATATACACTGGCTTTCCAATGAGAGATCGGGTTTGTCATGAAGACCTGCTTAGGAGTAACAAAGGAAAAAACAGCATAAAGTGTCACAAAGTGTCATAAAGTCACTGCACCTTGGCATAGATCTCTCTCTTTGGAGTCTTTGGAGCTCTACTGGAGCAATGGAACAACATTCTTCCAAAATATACTGTACATATAGAGGGGGATTATGGTTGGGCTGCAATGTGTAAAGCCCTCATTACAAAGACAAATGCACATTTGAAAGTTCAGTGTGCAAAAACATTAGGCAAGACCACTAAGAGAATGCAACAAACCTGAATGCTGGACCCCAACAGTGAGGGGGTCTGCTGGCTCTGTTAATGCTGAGGGGGGGCATTTTCCATTTGTCCCCTTAGAAGGAAGGCTCACTGCAAAGTTATTTGGAGTGATCACCTTTATGATGAAATATTCAATCCCTCCGTTGGGAATGTTCTGTTCCAGGGTGACAACACCCCCAAAGAGCATGAGGGCTCTCGGAATGGTTTGATGAGGCTGAAAATGATGTAAATCATTTGCTGTGGCCTTCACACTCACCACCTCTCAACCCAGCTGGACTCCTATGGGATATTTTGGACTCCACCACCATCATCAAAACACCAAATGAGGGAATATATGTAGGAATAATGATGTTCCATCACTCCAGGAGAGTTCAAGAGACTTGGAGAAACTATGCCAAGGAGCACTGAAGCTGTTCTGGTGGCTCGTAGTGGCCTGACACCTCACTAATGCCCCTTTTCCACTAGTACCTACTCAGCTCGACTCGGCTCGACTCGGCTCGACTCGGCTCGACTCTACTCGGTTTAAGAGCTTTTCCATTAGGTCGTAGTTCCTGCTAGCAGGTCCCATTTTAGCACCTACTCAGCCGGGGTTCCAAGCAAGCTGAGTCGAGCTGAGTCGAGCTGAAAATGTGACGTTAACGCCGTGCAGGCAACTGATTGGACAGAGAGTGACGAGAGCGACTCCTGCACGAAAACAAAACCCGACATTTAAAAAAAAAAAAAAAAAAAAAAAAAGGCAACAGCGGCCGTGCACATTGGTCGTCAGTGAAGTTGTCAACGTCGGAAAATGGCAAGCACACCGCTACCGCGGTCAAATAAAGACGTGGAGACTTTTCTGAGCTTGGTGGCGGCCCAAAGAATCCAGAGGGAGCTGGACGGTGCGCCGCCTTGCTATGACGACTCCACCCACGGCGAGGTGCTACTCAACTGTAATGGAAAACCACCTAAACCGTGTCAAGGCGAGTAGAGTCGAGCCGAGTCGAACCGAGTAGATACTAATGGAAAAGGGCCATAAATCACTCTATTTGTTTTTCCTTCACTTTGTTACCTGTCTGTATATTCCGATAACTCTGAAGTTGTTTTCATTTGCATTTTGGTGTCAAAATTTGTCTTACCTCTCATTGTACCTGGAAGTAAAATGGCCTTAACAGGTCTTAAATTTAACTACATTGAAATTGACGACAACCTGACAGTGCAATTAGGTAATTATTTCTTTTCATACCACCCTGAGATGCATTTACTCGTACGCATTTCAGTGGCACCGTTTGAGTAGGGGTGCCTTGCACACCTAAAGGGTGATCGACAAAATGGTTGATGTAGATGCTGTGACAGATTTAGATCATATTTGTAACATATTTACCCCTTTACCCTGGAACTTTCTGGTCTTGCCTACTTTACAGGAAGTGACGGCTGGCAGCTGTATGAGTACATCACGCGACATTTCATAGCTACTGTCAGCGAAGACTGCAAGTACCTGCAGACCACCATTGACTTTAGCATTGGCACCGAGGCCTTCTCATGCACTGGCAAAACCCTCCTGTCACCAGGTAAGAGCTTCTGGCTAGATCCTGAGCTCGCCCCTGTATGCACCAGTTCCTCTGATTGTTTCTCAAAGCCACTCTATACAGGTTTGTTTCAAATGGCAGCACAAAGTGACAGTTTTAGAAAGTATTAAAGCTTGAGTACACAGAAATCCTGTAACATGACATGAGAAAAACAGTAGTGCACAAAGCCCACTGGTCAACCTTTTGTCTCTCAGTTTCAGACCCGCAGATAAATGCACCATCTCTGGCTACACTGCAGTCTGTTTTTTTTTTTTTTTTTTTTTTTTTTTTTCTTTTCTGGTTTGTTTTTTGTTTTGTTTGTTGTGACTGAAATGACCTGGCGTTGATTCGAATCAACCCTCAATCTTTTGTATTTTCCCTTTTTTATATAAGATAATAATGATTTTTCCATAGCTTGGAGAACAATAATAATAATAATAATTAAAAAAAACTACTGTCAAATCTGCATTTATAAGGACAGTGGAGCTGGCAGTATAATACAGAGAAAGACTGCATACAGTGGCTATAAAAAATATTCACTTCCCTTGACATTTTGTTGTACTACAAAATTAGTGCATTCATATTTGTTGTCAAATCTGGGCAAGAGTGGAATTAATTTGCATATCATTACATACCAGATATAAAAATTCAAAAATAACAGTATAGTTTGTAAAAAAAAAAAAAAAAAAATCTTTACTCACTTGGCTGATATTCTGTCACTACAAAATATTGATTGAAATATTGATTTTTAAAATATATTATTACTTTATTTTGAAGGTACAGTGATACATTTTGAATGCATTTATTTAAAGTTGCTCCAATACATTGCCTGCTGGGAAGTTGTGTACACTGTACTTTCCGTCCTACTTTCTCCAATAACTTACATAGTTGCTTCTGCCAACAGAGCTGGGATGGGGGTTATGTTTTTGCCCCATTCTATTTGCTTGATTGTTTGTTGTTGTTTGTTTGCATAATATCTTAAACTATGAACGCATTTGCATGAAACTTTGTGGAAAGGTTAGTCATGGGCACTGATTTGCCAAAGTGTTGTTTGACAGTAGGTGTAGCTTCTCACAAATACATGTAACTTGCAAATGGATTTACACAACATCATGAAACCTTCTGGACATGTTGGTCATGGGGCAAGGAGGAATGTATTCACTTTTCACACTGATTGGTCAGATACATGTTGCAGTGAGAGTGATTCATGTTTGGTGAATATCCAACACGTGTAATTGGCATATGTGTTGCTTTCTAGTTAAACGAGAGAAGATAACAGAATGGTGGTTTAATTTTTAAAAAAAAAATGCAAAAAGTCAAGGGAGTAATACAGACACTGTCATTATCTAGTTAAAAGTGAAGAAACCAAACTTGTACATTACGTTATGGAATATCAGTCAGTCATTCATTCTAATGGCTGCTAAAAAAACATTTGATAGTATTTTTGTCATTGTATGGTGACTTGACCAACTGTGTAATCTGTCCACAGGTTACACAGAGGTGATGCCATGGCAGGGCATCCCTCAGGAGGAGGCCATGCCAGTTTGTGAGCGTGGAGAAACTTTCACGGTGGACGAAATCAAGCTGGTGGAGAAGCAGACCAGCCCCCCGGACTACCTGACTGAAGCTGAGCTCATCACTTTGATGGAGAAACACGGCATTGGTATGCACCTGACCTGAAAACTGGACATAAGAATGAGGAAAGCAAGATAGAATTCAAGAAGGAAGAAGGAAAGAAATAAACATCTTGATGTTGCTCACGCTATGTATGTCTTTGCTCTTGTGCACTATAGCAAACAAGTCTGACATTACCCTCCTGCAGGTACTGATGCCAGCATCCCCGTCCATATCAACAACATCTGCCAAAGGAACTATGTGACAGTGGAGCATGGACGCAAGCTGAAACCCACAAACCTGGGCATTGTCCTGGTACATGGCTACTACAAGACAGGTCTTTGCCCAATACAGTTTTCTCTTTGCCTTTGTGTTTATTTGTGGTTTGTACCA
The DNA here is from genome assembly GCF_902150065.1 of Myripristis murdjan. Classification (NCBI taxonomy): domain Eukaryota; kingdom Metazoa; phylum Chordata; class Actinopteri; order Holocentriformes; family Holocentridae; genus Myripristis; species Myripristis murdjan. Next base: position 3,078,076 of record NC_043988.1, read on the forward strand.
GTGCATCCCACTAAGTCCATAGGCTTGTAGAGTGTTGCTGAATTGCCAGTGGGACACGGGATTGGTCAAAACAGTCTAGTTCACTGAAATACATTGACTGCATTATGAGAATAAGTGAGAATTCAGATTTCACTCAGAAGTACTTCTTTTTTAAAAAATTTTTGGGCATTTCTGCTTTTATTTGACAGTTACAGTAGAGAGATACATGAAAGGTAGGGGAGAGAGAGGGGATAACATGCAGCAAATGGCCTCGGGTTGGATACGAACCCAGGACACTGCGATCAGGACTCAGTCTTAACAAGGGGTACGCACTCTCTACTAGATTTGTCAAAAATTGCTCACCACAACGAGTGTCAGAGGGTGGAACGGAAAAGAAAAGTGCGGTGTCAGTGGCATAGCAATTGTGGAAGAAGCTGTGGGATGTGATGACAACAAAGCTAAGCAAGCTAGTTTGGAGAAAGAAGAGTAAGGCACCAGGATGGAGCCCTGGGGGATCCCAGTGAGAGAGTCCACTCTGAGGACAGTTAACCTCTGTCTGCTAAGTGTTGTCTAACTGGCAGGAGTCAAATCGTGTTCAGTGTTTTGGAAAGAAAAGAAGGCATCAATTACTGGTCTGTGATTTTTGACATGAGATGGGTCAAAGGTAGGGTTCAGGAGGAGAGGTGTGACTAGCTAACTACAAGGCATATGCTATGTAGACACTGTCCTCTCTAAGCTGCATGACTGTGTATCTGCATATGACTGCTGCAGTTGCCTGTGCAGGTTGAAAGACTTGCTGCACAAGGTAGTTTTATTCAAGAATATTCAAGAATTGTCAAGGATGCGCCAAAATTTGGACTCCACTTGACATATTTATGCCAGTAACACACAACTATTGATCCTGTCCACACCCCCACCACTACCACTGTCATAATAAAGGCTTTAAATGCAAATTTATCGCTTAATTTCAGTTAAAATTGAAATACCAATGTTTTTTCCAGAATTTCCCTGGTTGGGATCAATAAAGTATATCTATCTATCTATCTATCTATTTTCCTGCATGGGCATGCGTTTTGCAGATGCAGAGCTTGTGCTGCCCACCATACGCAGTGCTGTGGAGAAGCAGCTGAACCTGATAGCCTTGGGAAAGGCCAACTACCAGCAGGTCCTGCAGCACACCCTGGACATCTTCAAGAGAAAGTTTCACTACTTTGTGGACTCCATCAGCAGTAAGTCAGCTTTGGTAGAAGTCCATTTGTGCAAGAAAGAGAGGAAGGGAGGGACATGCAGCCATCCAAGGGAAGACTTTTTGGCAAGTGCTGTAGTATAGTAATGAACAACACAAGGAATAATGAAAAACCACAACACACTCCCATTTGTTGATTTATTTGACAATGTTTGTTTTGTATATACATTCTGTACATATTAGGCTAAGCATGAAAAATCACTGGTATGGTCCTTAAGAAAAATTCTATTATTTTAACCTGAGCCTTGCAATTGTACTGCTAAACAAAGTGAAATATTTCTGTTGAGACACATCAGTGTTTACATCCCTAAGCAGCCTCAGTTTAGCATAACATTTGGTTGTGTTTTGCAGGCATGGATGAGCTGATGGAGGTGTCCTTTTCCCCCATTGCTGCCACTGGAAAGCCCCTGTCCCGCTGTGGAAAGTGCCACCGCTTCATGAAGTACATCCAGGTCAGTAACACCACGCTGAGCCACAAAACTATGAGGGACGAAAAATGACAAAACAATAAATAAATGAATAAATAAATAAATACGCATATAAATATATAAATGCATAAATAATTAAATTAATAAATATTTCTACATTTATTTATTTCTTTATTTCTGTTTTTATTCATGCATTTATTTATTTATTTGTGTATTTATACATTTATGCATGTATTTATTTATTTATTTTTACATTTATTTATTTATTTATTTATTCATTTCTACATTTATTTATTCATTTATTTATTTATATATTTATTTTTACATTTATTTATTTATACTTTTATTTATTTCTACATTTATTCATTTATTTATTCCTTCTTTTATTTCTACATTTATTTATTCATTTCTACATTTATTTATTTATTTCTACATTTATTTATTTATTCCTACATTTATTTCTGTATTTCTACATTTCCACATTTATTTATTTCTGTATTTCTGTGTCGTATGTTAATAAGGTGGGCGGTTCTTACATTAGTCTTAAGCACGATTGGTTTGTGGGTGTGATCCTATCCACTGCTACTACCTGGACCATAGACATATGGCCTGGACTGGCAGTAGCAGTGGATAGCAGTGGACTAGCTAGCTACTAGGGCCAGACTTTTCCACGTCGTCGACGTTACGTCGACCCGTCAACACCGGGAGATTTTTGGGGGGCTAGCGGGGCTCTAACCGGAGGGAGGGAGGGGTTGTAGTGGAGCACCGACACACACGGTCGGCGCTCTACTACAGCCTCCTCACCCCCCCGGTCGCCCGGTCGGCGCTCCACTACAACCCCTCCCTCCCTCCGGTTAGAGCCCCGCTAGCCCCCCAAAAATCTCCCGGTGTTGACGGGTCGACGTAACGTCGACGACGTGGAAAAGTCTGGCCCTAGTAGCTAGCTAGTCCACTGCTATCCACTGCTACTGCCAGTCCAGGCCATATGTCTATGGTCCAGGTAGTAGCAGTGGATAGGATCACACCCACAAACCAATCGTGCTTAAGACTAATGTAAGAACCGCCCACCTTATTAACATACGACACAGAAATACAGAAATAAATAAATGTGGAAATGTAGAAATACAGAAATAAATGTAGGAATAAATAAATAAATGTAGAAATAAATAAATAAATGTAGAAATGAATAAATAAATGTAGAAATAAAAGAAGGAATAAATAAATGAATAAATGTAGAAATAAATAAAAGTATAAATAAATAAATGTAAAAATAAATATATAAATAAATAAATGAATAAATAAATGTAGAAATGAATAAATAAATAAATAAATAAATGTAAAAATAAATAAATAAATACATGCATAAATGTATAAATACACAAATAAATAAATAAATGCATGAATAAAAACAGAAATAAAGAAATAAATAAATGTAGAAATATTTATTAATTTAATTATTTATGCATTTATATATTTATATGCGTATTTATTTATTTATTCATTTATTTATTGTTTTGTCATTTTTCGTCCCTCATACAAAACAGACAACTGGATCTGCAAACAAACTTAGTGACCATCCTGTCCTCTTTGGTCTACCACTCAACTGTCCTCTCCTCAGTCATCTTAAATGTCAGCAGCCTGCCCATGGCCTTTAGTACTAATGCTAAGCAGTCAGCAACTCGGCACAGTGAGTCATCATCATGGGCCTGGATGTCTCCCAATTCCTACCCAAGCATCCATGGCACTTCCTCAGTTTAATTTAGTATAACTCCTCTTTGACTGGCATGGGTTACTGACCTGATTAATTTATGCATATATATTTGTTTTCAATGGCATGAGACAGAAAGTGAATTATGGAAAGTTTTCCTGAACAGGCAAGGTTCTACACCATAGGTTTTCACTTCGAACATTTATTTGTGTTATATGTTATTCATCAAGAAATTCTGCTGTCTTAAGGGATGATAAAATTTTCTTGTTTAATATTTGTGAGCACCATCTTCATCATCTACTAAGACTTGAGGTTTGCTTAAAGTCAGTAACTGTAATAAAATGGAATTTTAGGGGCCACGTTTTCTTCAAGTAATCTGCTCCAGCAGGGCTGGGTGGGCTTTAGTTCCCCTCATAAAGTAACAATATTGTTGCAACTCACCCGTCCAAGCAAAAAGGAAAATTACTGAATTACTACCATCTTACTGTCACTGCAACATGAAGTGAACTATGGAAAGATTTCCATATCTTAGCAAATTATTTTTAGCTAACATTGATCAGGAGTCTACTTACTAAAAACTTCCACTTTGAGGCGTGTAGCAGTAGAATTGTGAGAAAGTGCAAGGCACCCTTGGTGCTACATGGCGGCTTTATGTCCATGAACCGCACAAAATTGGTATGCGATGCTAACAAGCCAGCACTTACTGTTACTTACCTCTGTTTTTTAAACCTAGTGGAAAATAGTGGGTGCAGTTGAGGAGTCAGATGAGGACAGGAGGATTAAAAACTGAGGTCATGTTTTGATTGGAACATCCACAGTACCTTCTCATCCCTCTCCAGCAAAAACTGATCATTTGACTCAGGAGAAATCACTCGAGTGGCCCATCTCTGCGTAGAACTGATGTCAGATTATCAGTTTCGTGATTTCTACACTCAGTGATGACAATAAAAAAAAATATTTTTGTGAAAAATGACAATATCTCTTTGAGGAAACATGAATGACTGAAACGAGAACACAAGCTGTTTAAGGCCATTGTGTGATGTGTGACTTATTTGCCGCTGGTGGCATCCAGCAGGAATTGCAGCATCATCAGCAGGTCTGTGGCATAGCCTGCAGAGGCTGGTAATTGATGCATGTGATCAAGTCACATTTTCCTTCTGTAGAAGTATGAGATATATTGGAATAGACACACTACATTTAAAAATGTTCACATTTTGAATTATGGGCACTGTGTGCTATGGTGTAGGTAAAACCATACTTATTGCACCTTTTCAAACTCAATCAAAGTTTTTACAAAAGTTACAGTGGTTGCCTGTGACGCACAACCAGATGCCGAGGCATTACTAATGCTCCTCTCCTGACCACTTGATGTCTGGATGCTGCCTTCAGCCAGCAGCCACATCAAAAAAAGGACCTTTTAACTGCCAAAGCCGTCAAGCTGCCTTTTATCAGCGCTTCCACCTGACCACAGAACTCCATGAATAAATCATGAGAGTGCCGATCTATTGGTCATCATCAATGTAATTATATCTGAAAAAATACATAGTGGATTGCATGTGACTGTTAAGTGGTGTGTTCTGGCAAAACCGCTGCCAAGCAAGGCACAAGGTAACCTCTGGATGACGTCCACTGAGAGATATGTAACATCCGGAACTGACTTTCCAGCACTGTTGTGTGTGTTTGTGTGTGTGTGGTGGAGAGGTGACTCATGTTCATTGTCGATGTACGTTTGTTCTGTTTTGCATTAATTAAATTACAAGGCAGTTTCTCAATGACGTCAGTCATCTGAGTTTATATGAGGAATTCAGCACATGTATAACTCATGTTATAATAGTGCATCTTTGTATTTGTATTTTATTTGTATTTGTATTATTATTATTTCTTATGTTTATTTCTTTTGGTTAGAATTTATACATTGATAAAGTGAAGTATAAAAATCTGTACTCTGAGCCCAGATGATTCTCCGGTGATTTTATCTAATACTGCTCGGTCCTGTGTAGAACCAGTACTGTTCAAACATGTAGTCCACAATCCGGGGCCAAGATCTCCCTGTATGATGAGTGATTAGTTATGTTAATTATTAGCATACTGGTTCTGTATGCAGACAAGAGCAACAGTTTCTCCTGTTTTTCAGCCAGGGCCAAAAAAAAAGATTCCCCTAAATGTTGTAATTTTATATTTGACAATTTTTAAATGCATAGAAGAGGCAGTGCACAGGAGCGTCCCAGTGCATATAGGACAAAGTCTCAAAGTGAGACTTTTTTACATAAATTTTGCAATACATTCAGTTTTTGCGGTGTCAGTCAAACTCTGTTTTAAATGTGTGGCTTTGCATGTCTCACCTCAGAGAGATCTTTCCATCTTTCCAAGTCATTCCTGTGTGATTAAAACACTGCAGTATATTTCATGCAGATTTTACTTCCATATCTCCTGCACAGAAATATGAGCTGTAGCCTCATTTCCCTATCTTAGCTCTTATATTTTTTATTGTAAAATCCATATTTGAACCAGGACGTTGCAGTTACAGGATATAGGTATTATTTAACCTCTTCAACCCTGCTGATCCCATTGGTTGGTTTATTACTCGTGTGTTGCTTTGTTCAAACCCACAGAATTTTATACACCAAATATGTGCTGCTGAATTCCAGGGGAATATCTATAGAATGATGCACAAGAAACTGGGATATAATCTCTTTAATGTAATGCTGCAGCCATAAAACAACAGCATGTTGGACGTGTGATGTAGCTTCAGTGAAGTGTTGCAACCTGCAGATACAGAATATGTGTGATGCAGTTATACAATATGGGGGCAAAAAATGCGTATGTCCAGCCCTCATCATGCCACTAATTCTCCCCTCCAGGCCAAGCCCAGCAGGCTGCACTGCTCCCACTGTGATGAGACCTACAGCCTTCCCCAGAATGGAGCCATCAAGCTGTACAAGGAGCTGCGCTGCCCGCTCGACGACTTTGAGCTGGTGCTGTGGACGTCTGGAGCCCGGGGCAAGAGTTACCCCCTCTGCCCCTACTGCTTCAGCAACCCACCCTTCCGGGACATGAAGAAAGGTGGGGCACAGACTCAGAGTTGAAACTTCTTCTTAAAACGTTTAGAATATAGAGGCGGTTGTTGAAAAGAGAGTGAATGGCTTTTTTTATTTAAAATGACAATCTATTATCTATTATTTCTTCATTAATTTGGTTATATATGTGACAGTATAAATTTTGCAACTACAATCATTCCAGCCTGCTGCTGAGCCATAAAAAATCCCTCTTTGGCTACTTGGCTACTAACCAATTAGCCATGACCTGTTTGTTTTTTAAATCTGCACCGATGGTGTTCAGGTTATAAAAAAATGTTTGCGCATGTACTTGGGGTGTGGGTGGGTGGGTTTTTTTTATTATCCAGAATTCTTGAAAATCCAAACAAATCAGTGACAAATGATGACATGACTTATGAGGCATATAGAGGACATTAGCTTTCTTTCCATCCAGAAAACAAATCAAAACAAATTTCAAATTCTGTGAGTTCTGTTTTAATGTATGTTTGCTCCTTCTACCCCTCATTCCCTGTTTCTCTACTGTCCCAGGTATGGGATGTAATGAGTGCACCCACCCATCCTGCCAGCACTCTCTCAACTCTCTGGGCATTGGACAGTGTGTGGAGTGTGATAGTGGGGTTTTGGTGCTGGATCCCACCTCAGGACCAAAATGGAGGATGGCCTGTAATAAATGCACTGTGGTGGTGCATTTCTTCGAACATGCACACAGGGTGCAGGTAAGAGCATTACTTTTTGTACTGCAAATGGAGACAAAATGAAAGCAAAAAGAATATGGAATAAAAACCATTTTCAACGAGCTGGGATCATTCTCAGCTCTCATTACTGTATGTAACCCTTTGAACAAATTGACTAGAAGAAAAAAATGGGAAAAAAATGACTCATTAGAAAGACATGACTGAAAATGACCAGAAAACAACCAGAAAAACCAGAAAAACCAGAAAAAAATGAAAAAAGACAAAAATCTATTTATAACTATTATGACTATATATTTCAAATTAAATTAAAAGAACATTACCACAGGGCACCCTAGTGGCTCACCTGGTGGAAAGCATGCCACATATCATGGCTGGGTTCTTGGGTTAAATATAGCAGAAATTCAGAAAGCGGGAAAAAAACAAACAAACAAAAAACAACAACAACAAAAAGACCACAAAATTATCCCCAAATTGTGAATTCCAAAATAATCAACCCCCTCCAAGCCAGCCAGGAGGGAGATGGGCACTGGCTGGGCAGGTATTAGCTTGTTATGACCAGCTCAAAGGCCACCACAGAAAGAGGGAGACGCACGCCACACTTGATGATAATAAACTCAAATTTATTAAAATAAGTATCAAATCTGTAAGTGCAGTGAGGTGTGGGCGTCAGAGTCAGTGATGTTTGGAGGTGTATGACTGCAGCAACCTGTATGGGGTGCGTGTTGTTTGAGTAAAACACAAAACAAAATGCAAAAAACAAACAAGCTGGGTTTGTAGGAAGAAGGCAAGTGGATGGTCTCCAGGTAGGCAGGCTTATATGGGCCTCTGGGACACTGGCCAGGAGTTCCCAGTTACTGCTTGTTGGCATCTCAGCTCCACCCCTCCACCCCTCCCAGGACCTGCAACACAACACACCCACACTGGACCAAAGGAAAGACACTTGAGCGACACAAGCTCTAATCAAGTACAAAGAGTTAGTTAAATAAAAACAACTGAAAACAAATCAAATCGATTCAAACAGCTAATCCATCCATTAGATGAATTAAAAAAGCAGCTGAGTCACTTCTGTGCCCTGGTTTTAAGAACTGATAGCGCTGATTAGCTTGTTCTTTTCTCAAGATAGTTATTGCTGGCCATATTTCTTGCTGTCTGCAGACAAAACAAAAAATTCATCCCGCATTTTTCAGATTCTTATAGTCTGCATAATAGTGACAGCATGTCATGCATTTCTGGCAGTTTATTACTCAATAAAAAAAACTGTAAACCACTTGAAAAGTGACTTTGGATTACTTTGGATGCTCATCTGGTGAAAGTCCCCTCTGTTTTATGATAGCCTCTTTGTATTGTCTGCAAAATGTTCTATGATCTCTCCTGACCGCAGAGGAAGCCCTAAACACAGCTTTTTGTGCTCTTTTTTTCTGTTCTGCCGTCCACAGGTTGCTCAGGAGAGCTGTGATGCTTGCGATGCCTCTCTGGTGGCAGTGGACTTCAACAAAACTCGCACTCCGCTCCCTGCCGGCGAGACCCAACACACCGGCTGTGTCTTCTGTGACTCGGTCTTCCAGGACCTGGTGGAGCTCAAACACGCTGCCATGAGGCACCCCATGCACCGGGGCGGGGGGGCCAGACGAGGAGGGCGGGGCAGAGGCCGGGGACGCCGCGGCAACCCCAAAAAACCTAAAGACAAAATGGCTGCCTTAGCAGCTTACTTTGTGTAGAATGTTGACCAGGTTGTTCCCTTTAAACATGTGTAGTACACAGCTGTAGCTGCTTGGACTTTATGTTTTTACATGAGTACATGTCTGCCTGTTACACAAAAGGACAGAAATAAAACATGGATTTAAAAAAGGTTTACTATAAGCCTTCTAATGAACCTTCACCCAATCTTCAGCTATTTTGAGATACAGTTTTCTTCTTGCACTCCCTTCCATCTTTTCCTTAAATTCAGGAGATGTCCAAATTGAAAACAATGGCTTGGTGTTTTAGCAGACCGCTGCACGTTCATTGATTTCTCTGTTGTCTCCATCTTTCCCTGTAGAATAAGATGCCCACTGTTGTTGTCATCACGATTGCTTCTTCAGGTCCTACTATTTGTTGTTTCCAGCTGGGAACTTGGACCAACTTAGTTTTAGTCAAAATACTCAGTTATTCAAAATTAGGTTTTTACAAACCAGAACAGAACCAGTTCCTTGTTGGTTGAAAAAGCCTAAGTGTCAATTTTGATGTATGTTTTGGTCGTTGTCTTGTTGAAAAGTCCATCTATGGCCAAGTCTGCACCCCCTGGTACTGAGCTAAAACATTCTGGTACATAATGGAATTTATTTAGCCATAGATCTTATCAAGAGCCCCTGCACTAGTGACAGCAACTTGTTCCAAAGCATCATTGATCCGTCACCATATTTTACTGTGGCTCTCAGATGCTTTCCTTTGAATTCAGACTGTCACCTTATACACTGACGGTGTGCATGTCCAAAACGTTTGAACTTCCAAAGGCATGATACAATAATATATCCAAAATCCTAGTTATTACTTACCAAAACAGGAGCCGAGACTGAAATATCATAAGGAAAAAATGAGAGATACTCAGAAATATATCTATATATTGGGCTCCAGATGTGAGAGTCCTCTACCAGGTTCCATTGCCAGTTTGTGTGTCATAATTTATCAAAAACTAACCCAAATTTGTTGTCAAATGATAGTTCTCACATGAGATTACACTTTTCACTGATGCAAGTTTTCACTTTTCACCTTTGTAGGTTTTTTTTTTTTTTTTTTAAGTCAAACTTGATCAATATTTGGTATGTGAACCACCTTGATCATAGCTTTCACTGCTGCATTCTACAAAATTTGCAAAATTTGCGAATGCACATTATTCTGAGTCTTTTAGAGAATCCCGGAGAATATTGTGATTTTGAGGAGGTTTCACTTTTTACCTCTTCAAATGACTTAAAATATTTCCCATGGCCTCATGTGAGGCCTGCTGACTGGAGGAAACCCGTGCACGTCTGTACTCCATACTCTTTGTGCTTCCAGTATGCCTGGCACAGCTTTAATGCATGTTTAGCCTCAGTGTCCTGCTGGAGGAGGAATAACTAAGCCAGAGGAGATGGCATGTCTTCTCAGAATTGATCCTGTGCAAGTCACCAACTCCTGGCTAGAATGAAACATGACCTGAATATTTCCATGAGCATCTTTGACTGCACATTGAATTAAACTCTTGCAGCCATCAGTTCACAGAAGCTCTATGATGGTAAGCATGAAGTTCAAACTTTAATTCATCTGTAAACTAGAGAGCACTCAGTTGAGCCCTATGCAATTGTCAAGATATGCCAAGTTCCAAATGTTGGATATTCAGCAAAAGTCCTGCCCATTGCCACACTCGCCTTTGTCCAGTCAGCGTGAAAAGTGAACCAGTTGTTCCTTGCCCTATAACCAACCTTTCTACAAAGTTTTATACAAATTCGTTCTACCTTTTGGAGAAATGCTGCCAACAAATGACAGAATGGGATGTAAACACAACCCGCGTCCAGTTCTGTTGCTGAAAGTAATAGGACTGTCTTCCAGTCCTCAACAAGTTTTTTTTTTTTCGGCTCATGCTAAACCTTTAGATCTAAGTACTAAACAGATTAAGACCTAGTTTAGAATCTGGCAGAAAAGCGGAATAAAATTCTGACCCTGCATGACAAAAATTTAAGACAGATTTATTTTTACAGATAGAATTTTGTATTTGTTTCTTATAGTTTAATAGCAAAGTCTATGACAACAGCCCATAAAACATCAACCATTAGCTTTAATTAAACGACAGTTTTGTTTTCGATGGCACGTTCCTTTAAATATATAGAGGCGGGTGTGTGATTTTGACGTACAAGAGAGTGATCCAATAGGATCGCAGCCTTTGTAGTTGAGACGGGTGTGCCGTTCAGTCCTTGCCTAGATCTGTTAACAGTGAGGATAGTGAACATTTCCGGATTATAACGCCAGCGTCAAGCTGCATCACTTTACTATCAGTCATAGCAGGCGTGTGCGCGTGTCTCTCTCAATGCTTATTGTGTCTCGCTAAAGGGCGTGTGTCGCTGCCGGGGCTCTGTACTACCGTAGGCGTAGTTTGCTAACAGACTACACACATTTAGCTAGCGCAAGGTAAGATAACAATAAAGAATCACTGCTTGTTCACGGCCGATATGATTTATAACTGAATCCACTGCTCGGCAAAAGCGAGACATGTACACATTTTAGCTTTTAGTTGCACTGACTACATGCACGGCGGTGCTGACGGTAGTGATAGTAACGGTACTGTCAACAGAAAAGACGCTGTAAGTAGCTTTAAACTGGCTGCTTTGACTTATTGGTGTTGTGGACTTGTTGGGTCGGTCTTAACCTTCTTAGTATTCAAAATTCTGCTTTCCAGTAAGTCGAAAATGGGACGTTCCTTGTTTGTGGTAACTCTAAATGCCATGTGCAGTGACCAGTCTAGACTGGGACTTGGCCCAGACACATACAATTAGAGAACATGCCAAGTGCCATTGAAAAAAACTGGCATTTTAATGCCTCGTTTATCTGAGTAAGTATAGAAACATGCCAAAGCATATTACCAGTCTACCGTACTTTCTGGAGTATTCGGCATAAGTATAATACTGAAATCCCAGTTGTAAAAGTTTTATTTTATAGAAGTAAGAGCCGCTCTGTGGGTTAGCCATATGAATACATGCGTTTAGCCGAAGACTCAAAGAAACTATAACACGTCTGAATGTATGTTTTCCCACTGCCGTTGAAACTGATGTAGCTGCGTGCGAAGTCACTTCTAGTCGGTTTGGGAGCATTAGGAAACTAACCCACTGAAGCTTTAGCAATAAATTGCCTAAGAGGGTGTGTGTGTATGCGTGTAGTAGCAGTGTTTACTGTTGTGGGACTTGAAACTCCAAGTAATATGACCAGAACTATACTATCTCTTATGCTGTCAGCAAAACTCATAGTAAAGTTGTACATACTGGCTTCCTGTCTGGTAAAATTGAATGGCACAGCCCTATAAGTCAACTTAAACTAAGTAAAGGTTGGCCAGATGTGTTACACCTGAGCTGCCTACATACAGTTACTTGACATCACATCAACATAGACATATATGGGTTACGTTACACATTTATAGACCTTCAGGCTGTCAAAACAGCTGCAAGGTAAATGATCAAACATAACTATGAACTGTAAAGTTTAGCACAGTTGCTTTTACAGTGGAATGTTGAATTATGCTAATTAGGGATGACATTGATTTTCAGGGCCAATACTTAGTAATCCACTGATAAGGGCCAGTATTCATGTGTAGAAAAGTTGAAAATTACCGTGACAAAATGTACAGTATTAGAAACACATACACAAACCTTGCCTTGATTTTTTTTTTTTTTTTTTTAATTTGATTAATATTATTAAATTAGTTTTTTAAAAAAAGTAAAATACCCAATAAATTAGAGGGGGGAAATTCCACAATCAACCTCAACTTTTGTAAAACGAAATAAATGAAAACTAAAAATAGATGTTTAAACTTAAGATCAGAGATGCTGGAACATCAAAATTCTTGTCTTCAAATTCTTGTGAAAGGCCTTTAATAAGCATTTCATAAGCATCCAGTAAGACTGAAATGAAAATGGTAACTCTTTTGTCTTAAAAGGAAATATTTGAGACTGAAAGGTAGCATATGAGTGGTTTTCATAGTCGCCATTATGTAAATCAAAATTGCAGTATCATTTATTAAGAAATTCTCAATATCAGCACCAACATTTTGTCGATCCCTAATGCTAATTTGCTCACTGATGTCCACTGGGCAGAGAAAATCTGATGACCATGTGTTTTTCTCCTGCCTTTTCTGAGCTAGATCACGAGAACGTTCCACGGTTGTAATTGTGGTTGAGCATCTGTGAAGCTTGACCCGTTGACCTGAGACTCGAGAGGGAAGGAGGGTGGGCAGCATTATGGAGGAGGAGGACGCCAAATCTTTCCTGGGGAAGTTTGTGGAGGAGTTCCCAGGTACTCTTGAGCAAGGCAGCCCGCTGCCCGTCAGTCCTCTGAGCCGCAGGGTCAGTGTGGAGGAACTGCATGGAGAGAGCCTGGAGCTGGGCCTGAGGCTGCTGGCTGCCAGGTATGCCTGGAGAGAGAGAGGGGTTTATTGTATGGGTGAGGGAAGTAATTCTTTGTATAAATGTGAGTTTAGCTCAGGGGGAAAAAAAAAGATTGTTTTTTGTTTACCAACCCTTGGCAGCGGAGTAACAAGATAATATGGATTCGGTGACATCATGTTTTTCTGGGAGTCAGTGTTTCGCTGTTACTGCTCATTGCTTGTTGCGTCCACATTTAAAATAACATTTGGCAGCATGGAAAGCTGCCGCTTTTTGTTTTAAATGTGGCTTTCTAAAACTTTAGCAAACCCTTCTCAAGAAAAAATACAAGGAAATGACCTAAAGATGACCATAATATAAACAATAAAAAAGAAAGAAACCTGCAAGAAAATGACCAGAACATTAGCAAAAAGACCAGAACATTAGCAAGTTTGTATTGTAATAACAAGAAAACTATATTTATAATTATAAAGTAAAAAATATAGCCCCAAATTTGGAAGAAAAAATCATTACAAGACCCCCCCCCCAAAAAAAACAAACAAAAAAAAAAAAACTTCTTGCTTTGACAACACCAAGGCAGCAGTGAATTTTGAAAATAAATTGCATCAGTTCAGTGAGCGCAGTTTGCACACCAGCTCATCTCTGCAGCCTGCAGGCATCCACATACCAGGAAGTGGCTCGATTTTCAAACTGCAGAGTCAACGTTTGAATCAAGTATTTTAATCAGCAGTTCTCTTAGTTCTAACAATACTGTGCTCCGACAGCCCTTTGGTGTTAACAGGGGTGGCTGTTAACCAACCCAGCTCTCCAGCCAAGCGCCTAGAAAGCACTTTGTCACAACAGGCTTCTGTCCTTCATTTGACTGCAGCAAATAAGCAGAAATAACATCCATTAGTCCCTTAAACTGAGGGAATGTGAAAACAACTGCATGATGGAATCAAATCCTTTGTCTAGAGGTCTTATTTATAGGCTTAAAATGGAAAATATATATAGTTCCATGCCCGCTTGAAATTAAGAATATCAAATGTCATTAGAATTTGGAGGAAAGGATTCTTGTTTTAAACCCATTGTGATTTAATTACCCACTTCTGATCAAGTCACCTGCTATTGTACAATAGGCTCTAATGCAGGATTCAGTAGTGACATTTACACTTCTCTACCGCTCTGTGTGTTTGTCTGTGTGTGTGAGTGTCTGTTTGTGTGTGTGTGTGGTTGCACTCACATGCCTCACATTCCAGACAGTTCTTTTCCTGCCCTGCCCGTATGCATGGTTGGCTTTGCTGTTAACTACAATCTGCAGGGAGGAACAGAATTAAAGATACAGTGAGATTATATCCAGTAAATTAGAGGGCTGCAGTAGACTGAAAGCCACTGAGCACCGAGTTTTAACATGAAAGAAAAAAATCCCCTCTTGGATTCTTTTACACTTTTAGATATTGACAGTCTGACATTCAGTGCTTTCCAGTTATTTTGTGAAGGCTTATACTTTCTTTTTCATTTTCCCCAACCTGCCTCGTATGTACACCTAAGTTAGTGAGTTCCTTAATTTCTCAGAATGCCTTTCAAAACCACCAGAGAAGGTGCATGAGCTTGTTGCATGTAATGGAAGTCAACTTGATTCTCTGGAACATACAAATATTTGAAAACCACTGAGCTAAGTTACCAAATGTATTACTGTCATTGTCATTTAGCTAAATTCAGTTTTATGTTAACAGGATTGCAAAAAAACGACCAAAATATGAATTTGCTCTACTTGCATATCTTCTCAGATGTACTAACAATTCCCTGGTATCCAAAGGTTTGATAAATGTGGAGAGGTTTTCGTACTGCTGATTTTTACACATAAATATATGAGTAACATATGAACAGTTTTATAAATTAGGTAGACCCATTTGGTGGAAGTAGACCATGCAAGACTGATTGTGAATAATATGCTAATTAAGTGTCAAAATATTCACATGAGATTTCTGATAAACAGTCATTAGTAATGTGGATATGATGATCAAGCAGGTAAAGGCAAATAACAGAACAGCAGCAGCAGTCGATTGGAAAAAGCTTCATCCCTTTTACTGTAATGCAGCCTTTATACAGTTATACCTCACCACGTGTATGTTTTGGTGGAATATTTTGCAATTGGCCAGAGGCGGTGCTACCTCCAGCTGCATTATGGACCATGAAGGATGGAGCGATTTTGGAGATGGAGAACCAACACCCCAACCTTATTAAAATATAGTGGAATTATAGTGGAACTGAATTTTCCCCATTTTGCTCAGGACCCCCTGGAAATCCGTCAGGGACCCCTGCGGGTCCTCAGACCCCAGTTTTAAAACCACTGACTTGGCTCAACTGAAGTGCCAGACGCTTTACGGATTACGTTACGCCTCAGTTGTGATTGATTACACCATAAAGGAAGCAGCAGCTTGTGTGCTCCATTTTCTGCTTGCACTCTTCCCCAGAGCTACTTCCTGTCAGGAAGACCTAACTTCCTGTCTATAGAAACACCATTGTTCTCCCCACTTCCTGTGCTGCCCGGTCCCACTCTCCTCCGCAGCCAAAAGCTAATTTTGGAAAGGAGAAAAAGAGAAAGATCTGACGTGATGTCACATTTATACAAGGATTTTCTACCTGTACTTAACGCCATGGTCATCAGCTGGGCCAGTTCAGATTGTACTCATTGTCGTGTTTGTGCTTATACTTGGTTGTCCACATGTGTTTTGTGTGTTGGTGGTTCTGTGGGCTCTAGTTGTACAGTTGTGTGCCACTGCATCAGCTGGCAGGGTGAAAGGAACTAATTACGTTTACTACTTTTACTAATGTTACTGTAATGGCCTAGTTTTTTTTGTGTGTGTGTGTATTCTTTTGATTCTTTTTTTAAGTTAGTAGTTTCACATCTTCCTGAAGTTCTGTACTTCAACTTCAATTCCAAGTACAGTTTTTTTTAGCTTTAGCCTTCAGCATCACAAACTGGACCAACATAAACTGACAAAGCCTTCCTTGGAAAAAGTTAGCTGAGATAAGGACAATCTGCCTTTGCTTGGTTACTGTACTTTCCACATTTCCAGTTAAAAGAATCTAGTGCAAACTTTGTGCTGTCATCCTTTTAGAATTCTTTGTAACTTTGTAGAACAAAGTTATCTCTAAAGCAACTTTTCAAATGAGCTACTTTTTACTTGTACTTAAGTAGATTTTTATACATTTTTTATTTTTTTATTTTTATTTTTATTTAAAAAAAGAAAGAAAGAAAGAAAGAAAAATAGAAAAAAAGAAAACATTGAAAAATATTGCTGTTGAGTCCAATAATATCCTGGTAATGTTAATGTCTAAGTTTGTTGTGACTAATAGTCATGTAAAAAAGCAGATATTTTCCCGCTAACATGATCTAGGAAATATGATTTATCTGCAGACATCACATTGAACACAGACCATAATCCAGTCAAGAAATTAAAGTGCAGAGTTATGAAATGGAAACTGCGGGAAGGATGACTCTCCTGTATTCATCCTCTTGTTTTGTTTGCTTCAGGGATGCTCCTGCAGGCCTCAGTGCCCTCTTGTGCCAGGCAGCTCTGTCCCAGCTGCTGCTGTGTGACCTTTCACCCTGCCACTGCCCCCAGGAGGCTGAGGCCAGCCAGGACGAGGAACAGGAAGGAGTCTGTAAGTGGTTCTTTCCATGATATCATGTTACACGGCGGCCAGGACAGCTCCTCCTGGTGTCCGCTGCTGCTCACACTATCTGCTGTTTTGTTCACAACATGAGCACAACAATGTTCTGGTGTTTCAAATCTGTCAACTTTTCAACAAGAAAAGCAGCTTTGCTTTTAACTTTGTTTTGCTCAGTGGCTTTGAAAAGCTTTCAACCCAAACCCAAAGGTTGTAGAATTCTTTCATCATAAAGAGGAGCATGAAATCTTTCAACTCTCACCGTGTCTTAACTGAATGAAGTAACAGAGCAAGCAAACTGATTTCTTGCTGATGCCCAGTTATCCACTGGAATGTCTGAACTAGCTGTGAGCGACACAGTGTGACACAGCGTGCCGATTTGAGCTGAACTTTTGTTTCTATTTAGTTACTGTAGCTCATGTTGAAAAGCGCAGTGGGCGGACAAGGAACAGCTCATTCATTTAGTTATAGTTGGAGGCTCACTTGCTGTTAAGACGTGGTGTTAAGTTAAAAATCAAACTTGGAGTTGTATGGTGTTTTCACCTTGTTTTGCCTTTCACTTTGTAGTTTTTATTCCCTGTTGAAGTCAGCAGTACTAATGCTCTGTTTTTTTGTTTTGTTTTGTTTATTAATTTTCAAATAATTTCCCCCCAATTTTGTTTTACTAATGATCAGGTAATTTGTTGCTAATTTGCTCACCACCATTTTCCCCATGTTTTGAAAGAAGTCAAGTGAATTTGCTCAGGTTTCAAGGGGTTAACTGACTGACATCCATACTGTAACAAACTGCATCAACAGTAAATCCTAGTGAAAAAGTATTTCCACTGTTTGTTTAACTGGTGATCTCTGGAAAGTGCAGTGCAGAAACACCACAGCAGTGAGCACTTAGCACCAAAGATATCACAACAAGTAAATAAAAGATTTAAAAACTGTTGTGTTTCATCTAATCTTACTCAGTGCTGCAGTCAGAGGCAGCCCAGCATCTCTTCCTCAATAAGCTGATTGAGGTTGCGCTGGCCTGGCACAAAAACCTCCCCAGTCTCCCTGCCGTGTCCTCCCAGTTCCTCCGTTGTTCAGTTCATGCCATCAAGAACACAAGAAGAAAGATGGAGGACAAGCACGTAGAGCTGGCCGAGTTCAATCAGCTCTTCGGTTTCCAGGTGGGACACTGCCTGTGGAATAAACATTTGGTGCTCAGTGAGTTTCTTTGTCTTGTTCTTTTCCAAGGTATCCATGGGTCCCATAAAAGGCTGGAAAAATCTTAAAGGACCGTACCAGTGATTTCTAAATGTTTAGCGTAATATCTACAAAATGGATATATTTCATGTTTGTGTTCATCTTTTTTGTATTATTTTCCTACCTTTTCATCCAGCCGTTGGTTTCCATTCATTCCACTAAGACATGAAAATGAACTTGCAGAATTTTCACTCATGGTGGTTTGACCCTGTGGATTTCAGCTTACAGCTATATTTAAATGTAGTTATTTTGCATCTTAAGTAGTTTGTCCAGGTTCATTGTAAAATTGTTTCATTTTTCTACACCAGCAAAATTAGAGCTATTCATCAGGGCAGATTAAACTTAGCAAATGCTATGAATTGTGTGGTTTGAGAAAAATTTGAAATTCAGCTGGCAGTGGTATCACTTTTATTCTCCTAGGTTGTAAGATGTTACTTCTTCAGCATCTGCCTCATTCCCTCTCTCTGTCATGTTGTCCAGGATGGGGTGCACCGCGCCTACTTTGCTGTGTTTGATGGCCACGGTGGAGTGGACGCTGCGACGTATGCTGCCACGCACCTTCACGTCACTCTCAGCCAGCAGGAGACGCTGCAGAGCGACGCAGCTGCAGCTCTCAAAGCTGCTTTCAAACGCACTGATGACATGTTCAGAGGCAAAGCCAGGAGAGAGGTACTGAAACATCCTGAACAAAGCTTCAGGAGACAAAACACAGTTGCCTGTGGTCATATTGGAAGTCCACAACTCTCGACTCCAAATATACAAAAATACCATTGAATAAAGAGGTTTATTTCTGTGCTGTGATATTTCAAAATTGACCCTATGAAAAGAATGTCTGTTTAGTTTCCAAATGTCTCTGTTCCTTTTTTCAGCAACAAAGAAAATAGTGTTCCCCGTACAAGATAAAAAAGAACTCAACCATATTGGTATTTATTGATAATGTCACTTGGTTCTTACCAGCTAGCTACTATTGTATAATGGAAATTTCTGTTGCATTCACATTTTTCACCATGGGAGTTGCTCAGCTCTTTCTTGGTCTACAGGCCTTTAAAACTGAAAGTGCACTTGGATGCTGAAAGTAAATAGATGTTTTGGAAATCACCCCATTCATAGTTTGACATGCTGTTTTTACAATACAGCAGATATCAAGAGCAGTGTCATCATGTGGGTAAGGCTGTGAAAAAAAGAGATGTAAAAGTTGAGGTTTAAATTTTCCAGACCCCTCTTCCTCTCTGTGTTGTTAAAAAAACAAAATTCTTGGCATGGAACTTAGTTATCCAGCTGCAAGGTGAGCCAATATGTTAATAATGGGCACAGGATGTGAGTATTGTCTGGTTGTCCTGGTCCACTGCTGTGGAAAAACCAAGCTGATGTGTATGTGTGTGTTTTTGTTTTGTGTTGGCAGCGTCTGCGGAGTGGCAGTACGGGCGTCACTGTCCTGCTTCAAGGTCAGGATCTGAACGTGGCCTGGCTGGGAGACTCCCAGGCCGTATTGGTCAGACGGGGACAAGCTGTAGCACTCATGGACCCCCATAAACCAGACAGAGAGGTGAGAACACACACATACACACACAGAGACACACGCCATGGTTCCCATCAGTCACTAAACTCCTGGAATATCATGGAGTTTTGTGTCACAGACAGGGAAGGTCAGAATTTGATCGATTCTCTGGGGAAGTCCAGGGCAGTGAGCCATTTAACAAAAGTGTCACTGCGCAGAAATATATCAGTTTTCCATTTTGTTTCAAATCTTCCTTGCCTTACAATACCCCATTAGCTGTAATGGAAGCACGCATAGATATGGGAGATCATAGAAAAGTTATGGAATTTGTTCTTGACAGAAATGCAGATACACACAAACTGCCACCCAACTTTTTCTTAAATAAACGGTTAACTGTCTGGTTAATGGTCTGTACGGGCCAGCAACCTTGATAGTGAATTCATTTAACTGATTTAGTTTGTGCCCTATTTGCAGGGGACTCATGTTACATGATGTTATCATATAATTAAAGAATTACCCCATTAATTATTTTAAAGCTTTCCTCTATAGATTCCACTTCTGCTGCCATTTTTTAGGACAAGAGAAAATAGAAATTGCATGTCTACAGGAAAAAAAAGAACCTGCACACCAAAATCAAACATGTAAACATGCTTGTCCCCACAGTTGATGTAAGGACCAATCAGTAAACAGACCTCATAGCAGCCCCTGAAGGCCAGTGAGTGTAATTTTTAACAAAGACACATTTCGCTCCCTTCAGTTTTGTCAGACTCCAGTCAGAGGCATCAGAGATGCTGTGGGCGATGGACCGACACCTGGATGGACCAATCGACCCCTTCCTTGATTTCATTCTGAGCGATAACTATGACTGCAATTAGAGTTTGATTTTACTATTATCTAGACTTTCTGTCTTCAGTTGGCCTATGGTCGAGTTTTTTTTATAGTTATGAGTGTGAGTCGAGTCCACCTGGTGGTGAAATCTCCTCATTAGTTACTCTGTGCTCCTCTGGTCTGCCAATCCACAATACTGGATTTCTATCTCTCCCTGCATTTCCATTCACTTCCATAGCAAAACAAAGAGGATTATGCCAATATAAAAAATCCAGGTACCCATTTTTGTTTTTTTTTTTAGGAAATTACGTGGCTCTTTGTATGTTAGTTTCCTATTTGAATTGGAAAGTATATCACTATTTGAATCCAGCAGGTACTGTTTGCAGGAAAGTTTTGCATAGTAGCATTGCAGCAGAAAGAAATTACCTGATAATCCTTTCATAAATAATTGTAATTACACAAGAAATAAAGGGTTACTGGGACTGTTTTTTAATCCACTTTGTTTGCATTTGATTATGTTTAAAAGTGGACAGATAGAAATCCAGTATTGTGGATTAAAAGCACAGAGGAGCACAGAGCAACTAATGAGGAGATTTCACCACCATATGGATTCATAATGCCCAGGTAACTTTCTATCAAAGCTCAAGTTCAGTTTTGCTTTAACAAATTACAGAGATGGCAGATTTGCAACGATTAAAATCGGTTTACAAACCACCTGGACATCTCCAGATAGTATTAATAAGAATAAAGACAGTGAGCTGCCTGTGTTTGTCCTCCACCACTCAGGATGAGAAACAGAGGATTGAGGATCTTGGTGGGTGCATCACCTTCATGGGCTGCTGGCGTGTTAATGGGACCTACGCTGTATCCAGAGCTATAGGTGAGTGAGCCCCAACCAAGAAGAACATAACAACATAGCAAAATCCACAGTGCCACCCTGTGGATTCAGAAGGAATTGCAAGATTCAGCCAAAGGGTTTAGTGCAGGGGTGTCAAACTCGTGCCATGGAGGGCCGAGAGGCTGCAGGTTTTCATTCCAACCAACAACTCCTCCAGGTGATTTCACTGATCACCCTACCTCCAAACAGAGAGGCGGGACTAATCAGTGAAATCACCTGGTGGAGTTGTTGGTTGGAATGAAAACCTGCAGCCTCTCGGCCCTCCATGGCACCAGTTTGACACCCCTGGTTTAGTGGGAAGCAGGGTAATATTTCTTTCTTTTCTGTCTCAGATAAACAAAATCACGTTGCCAATTTCAAGTAATATTTTTCTAGTCAAGTAGTTGGTTACATAAAGAATACTCATTCCCATCCCTAGTACAATATATGCACAAATAATTTAAGACCTATGGTCATATACTTTTGAAAATTGAAACTGCATTTTGTAGATAATAAACATGACAAACATGACAGTCAGTTTTTATGTTTCAGTAAACATTTGGAGAAAATTGTCCCTAAACCCAAGTAATTGGTGATGTGTGCTTCTTCCAGTTTTGATATTGTCATATTGGTTATAAATTTAATTCTGAGTGGCATTAAAAAAAAATCTTCATCTAGCTTGGCTAAACCCACAGATACCTTTTTAAATAAATTATCCACATTCCCCAATCCACCCAGGTGATTTTGACCAAAAGCCCTACGTGTCTGGAGATGCAGACTGCTCAACAACGCAGCTGGCGGGGGACGAGGACTATGTGCTGTTGGCATGTGATGGCTTCTTCGATACAGTGAAACCTTCAGAGGTTCCAGAGCTGGTTCTTGAGGCCCTCCGGGAGCCCGGTGACCCCGAGGGAGGTGGAGATGCTCCGCTGGAACTGTCCAAGGACGCCTTAGCACGGAGTGTTGCTCAGAAGCTGGTAGCCCAAGCCAAAGCAGCCGGTTCTAATGATAATATTACAGTAATGCTTGTGTTTCTCCGCCCCCCTGAGCAGCTCCTGGCTGAAGACTCCACCACAGGAGTGAAGGTAACTCAGGACTCGTCCTCCCAGGAAACAGCAGGGCAGTGAGGCTGTATGCCCGCTACCCAGACTGCTGCGTGCCAAGCTACTGACTGAGCATTTTTCAGCCTTTGTGTTTGTTTCCTGGTGCTAATCTAGACTGCTTACAGACTGACAATGCTAATGCAATACACAGCCTAAATAAAATAGTTTGAAGGGAACACCCAACCATTTTGAAAAAAAATTATAGAATTTCACTTAACTGTATAGAACAATAGTGGTGCTACACATCATCTGTCTCACTCCTGTATCAACGGTTGAGTGGAAGTTATTTTTCAGACTGTTAGCTGGGGGGAAGTCCAGCTCAATGGCAGGAGGCTAATAGTTAGCATTGGAGCATCCAGCCAGTATCCAGCACTCAGTAACAATGAGAGGAAGAGAGCACCACTACTGTCCTACACAACAGCTGGGGGTAAAGAGAAGTAGTTTCAAGTTTTTCAAAGTGGGTGAACTATCCCTTTAACACAGCAGCTGTGTTATTACATACATTTGGGTGTATTCATATTATTCCACTCTTTATGGGGTAACAATACTGCCTCTGTTGCAGCTGTTGTCAGTCAGCTGAAAACACAGCAGAAAACATGAAAAGTGCTTAATATTAGGTGGTGTCCTCTTCATAAATAGAAAACTTTGCCTAGAAAGACACGAGGCCCAGCTCGTCTCCAGCTAGTCACCTCTCATTGGCTTTAATCTAAAAGAGGCAGTGGCAGATTGAAACAAGTGGAATACTGTTAATACACCCAAGCCTCTGAGATATAATGGATTCATTGGCTGTTTTACAACAATATTATGGGACCAGTCAGCACAGACACTGGGTGGTTCTGAATTATGTCAAATCCAGTTCTGTTGCCTTTTTATGACTTTTTAAAGAAATCATGCAATCCTGTTTTTACCTTAAGTATTGATCAACTTATTTGATATTGACTCTTTCAAAGGGCTTGGTTGTTTTCGGCGGGGAAGAAAGCACTAAAATGACTAACAAACCTCTTCAGCATAAAAACCTCTCTGTCAGTGTTAGCACGCAGGAAGGACATTTTGAGATTCTGATAAGTTTGTCATACGTCTTTTTATATTGCACGTCTTTGCATCGAATAAGAAAATCAAGTTTGTTCTTCCCCCGTAAGAAACAGCATAGCATTTTGGAATGAAACCCTAGACTAGTGGTTGTTTTGTGCCATAAAGGACAGCTTATCTCTTCTGTCCTAAAGACTGTTCAGACAGACTGTTACCGTAAAGTGTCTCTTCCTCTGAATCAGTATTTGGGGCAGGCTCTAGTTCTCATACACAGCCTCTTTCCTGCACATATTCTGTGCATCATCAGTATTAAATTTGATGTGATTAACAAGACACAGCAGACAGCACCTGCTTTTTGGATCACACCGTTTTGTATAAGAGGTCTTGATGTGCCAAATGCAAAGAGAAGTGTTTTTGCAGTGGATATGCTTCACCAAAAGGTCATTAATAGATATCATATCTCCTCATGAGTTTACTTCTACAAAGCCTTTTTTAGTCTCAGCTCTGAAATGTCTCTCCTTCTGTCCAATGTGATGTCCTGTAGAGGATCAACAGATACCAGTTTGCTGATATGTGGCCTTTTATTACAAATCAGGTTATGCAGGTTATGCCAGTTTCATAAACCTATATAACTGACAATAAATATTAAAGCAAAATTTAATTTTGGTAGAGTGTTGGGTTGTATGGGCATTATTTCACCACATGGTGGCGAAATTTCCTCATTAGTTGCTCTGTGCTCCCCTGGGCTGCTAAGCACTGGATGTCTGTTTCACTTCCATAGAGTGCCAAACCGGTCTTAAAATAATGTGTTTAGAATACAGATGAACATGAAACAGCTAATTTTGACAATATAAAAAGCAACAAATTCCAGTACTTAATGTAATTACAATTATTTGTGAAAATGCTATCAGTTTTTATCTTCCCAGTGTAAGGTTACGATGCAGATGCTACCTGCCGGATCTACTTTCCAATTCAAATAAGAAAATAACAAGAAAAGATCCGTTAAATTTCCTCACAAAAATTGGCTTGCTCTTCATCTAGGCATAATCTGCTTTGTTTGCATTTGTTTGTGTACTAAAAGTGGCATGTGAGCTGAGACCGAGAAATCTAGTATTGTGGATTAGCAGTGCAGGGGGAGCGCAGAGCAGCAGAGATTTCACCACCATGTGGACTCATAAAGACCAAGGCAACTAGACAAGCCAACACTTGCCCACAGTTCAGTTTTGCTTGAATTGCATAGCGATATTTTGTCCTGTGGTGGTCTAAATTCTGTTTCTGATCGTTTTTTTTGCTATATAAATGTCAAATTTGAATATAATCCCAATATTTGCTACTGGCAGCTTCAGTCCAAAGATATCACTATTGGCCTAACTTTCCAAAAGCTAACACAAGTCAGTGGCTGATTAAAAGCAGGCCACAGTCCTTTGGGTTAGTGTTTTTCCTGTTACAGCGACATGACCGCTCAGTCGCTGCTGAACAGTCCTGGCTCAGCCGTGTGCCAGAGCCGACGCTGGCCTGGGATTTCCAAGTCAGGGGAAGGAAGTGACATCAGTGGAAAACCTCATGGATAGCCTGTTGACATAGTGGAGGTGAAAGCAGGATGTTTCTGCTGTATTCAAACTTTTAGGGTGTGGAGCCTCTATATTTACTAGATCCCAGAATCTGACAGCAACCCCTTGTTTCATGTCACGATGCAGCGGTTCTTTTCAGTCTTTCAACTGTAATGATTTTGGGATGTGATGATATGGCAATGTAGCTGTGTTTGTGGACAGGATGGTGTATTATTAATGATCAAGTCTGAATTAAAACCAGTGTGATATGAAAATATGTGGTATGTGTGTATTAATTAGAAGGAAAATAGACCCATGGGTGTTTTTTGCTTTTATTGCAACTTCACGTTTTTATTTACAATTTTTGAGGTGATTTCATGATAATTTTCTTTGTTTTCTTAGAGTAATTAATTTATTTTTTAAAATGCATATTTACAATAATTATAGTTTTCTTGTCATTTTTACTAACGTTTTGCTGATTTTCCAATAATATTTAACTCATTTTCTAGTCTTTTTGTCTGATTTGCTTATCATTTCCGAGTGACTTTTTACTAATTTCTACTTTCTACTAATTTGTTCCTTATCGTTAGGTAGGTTTCAAAGAGCACACACATGTAAAATGAATGATCAGTACATTATTTGGGGTACTTTCTCTTTTTTATTTCTTCCTTCCTTTTCTACTTACAGCATCTGGATCTCAGAAACTTTAAGCCACATATGTTCTTACTAGATCCACGAATACATGATCCCAGTTCATGTTTCAGTTGATGCTTAAATTTTGGTTATGATTGGTTAAAGTGGGTGTGGCTTACTGGAACAAATCTTAAATTCGAAACATTTCACTTTCCAAACTTCAAAAAAAGCATTAAAATTACACCATAGAAGTCAGTCTCTCTGTAGTTTTCAAAATATGCAAAAAAAATTAGAAGGGAAAACACCAGTGGACAAAGCACAGCTGACAATAAATAAAAAAATTTGGACTATCCATGTGACTTTGTGGAACATCCTGCCTCCCTCGTCTGCTGATGTGTTGCTGCACCTCTCATCACTGTTGCTGCAGCAAAGAGTTTTCTTTTTCTCTCTGTCTAATAGTTGACAGAGAAACAAGTTGTGAGTTCTTAGATTTTAATCCTGAGAAGAGGAACACAAATTGAAGGTGAAGCAATATTGTGTGTCGAGGTTAACAACGCACTTACCCATGAATCACTTGGCTCTGCTTCCCCTTCTCCAAAATAAGCCTGTTTTCACTGGAAGCTGTATTCAACTGACCTCATCATATTTCATTCAGACAAAAAAAAAAAAAAAAAAAAAGAACTATTTTGTTTTTCAATATGTTAATGTCCATTTAGCTATTGAATTAATTTGGGAATTGTGCCCTGTGATGGACTGGTGACCTGTCTGGGGTGTTCCCCTGCCTTCTGCCCAGTGAGCCATGTGGTTTGTGGTTTCGAAAATGAACGAATGAAACAATGATTTAGGAATTGTCTTATAATATTTTCAAGGTGATTTTCATTCATTTTAAATTCATAATTATACTAATTGTAAATATAGTTTTGATGTATTTACTTTTTTTTGTAATTTACTTTACACTTCTGGATTCTGGCACCTTCTTTATCTTCAGCATTGGTCTAAACACAATCAGCCTTTTTCGGAGGACAATATCCAGCCATCTGAACAGCTGGCATCAGAAAGTGAGGCTACAGCAGAGAGGAGTATCTCATCCCTCACATCTCAGACTCTGCACATTCAGGGATGGACCCTTCTCCGTCTGCAGGAAGTGACGGATCAAAACCAAACCGTTGTTTTCCAGAAAAGTCCCGTTGATGCTGTTCATTTGACTCTGTTTAGCCCAGTTTTAGTGCTCTGTGTGGCCCCTGGAGGTGGAAACACATGTTGAGGGTGGAATGTGTCCCAACACACACTGACTCCTCTCTTACTCAGCTAAGACACCTGGGACTGAATCATCTGTGGTCTGCAAGTCCTGGAGGAGTACGTCTAATTAGCTGCCTCTCAGTTCAGAACCGGCCTACTGCTTACAGTGAGAGTGTCAGCTAAACACCTCAAA
Organism: Myripristis murdjan; assembly: GCF_902150065.1. NCBI lineage: Eukaryota > Metazoa > Chordata > Actinopteri > Holocentriformes > Holocentridae > Myripristis > Myripristis murdjan. The sequence goes on from NC_043988.1 coordinate 3,105,135, forward strand.
TTCCAAAGAAATCCCATCAGAAAAGGTGTGTGTGTAGGTATGGAGGAATGAGCACATGCAGGTCTCTGGCATGCAGCCAATTCCCAGTGGTGTGACACATGGCCAGGCAGGAGGGAATTTCCCGTCAGAGGAAAAGACCATCTGAAAGTGAAACTGTCACAACTGGCCCCACTCAGCCATGACAAATATTTCAAAAGAATAATTCTACTTACTCAACACTAAGAGGATTTACTTTGTAGATTTGGCTCAGATTAATGTTTTAGGAATTACAGAACATTCTTTGATCAGTGAGGTTTTTTCCTTTAGTGTCACCTTGACTTGTGTTTCTGCTCGGTCTTTGTCTGTCTACCTTTTGTGTTTGTCAAACCACAGGCAGTATTCATTCATTCATTCAGTTTGCTCACGTTTTGACTTCAGTTACCTACAGCTTGTTTCAGCCTAAGACGGAGTCATTCCGGGAAATCCAGTTGAGGAAGGAAGAGAGTGAGTGTCAGAGCCCAGACAAAACGGAGAGTGAAAGCACTCTGTCTTTTGGACAGCAGCCAGCATGTGTGTGTGGGGGCGGTTGTCAGTGTATAAAAGAGAGAACAAACTCGGTCCAGAGCATTGCTACCCCAGCGGCTCAGACTGAACACTGAAGACACAGCAGAGTCCCAGGCAGCATCAGTCCACAGCCGGCACAATGAAGTCAGCGCTCATCGTCCTCCTGGCCTGCCTGCTTGTCCTCTGTGTACAAGGTAAGGAGGCGTTTACTTCATTCATACAGAGCAGCAGCGCAGATTTCCACTTCACATCAACTTGAGGAGAGTGTTGGCTCATGTTGTTACCTGGGTGTGATATCAGTCCACTGCTAAAACACTTGTGTTTTGTCCTTTGTGCTCCTCTGGGCTGCTCATCCACAACACTGCACTGCAAAAAGTCAAAATCTTACCAAGATTATTTGTCTTATTTCAAGTAAAAATGTCTTATTTCTAGTCAAAATATCTCATTACACTTAAAATAAGAAATGATCAGCTCAGAAATAACTTGTCTTTAGACAATTTTCACTTGTTTCAAGTGAAAATCTACTTGAAACAAGTGAAAATTATCTTGAAACAAGAAACAAATTTTGCCAATGGAACAAGCACATTTTATGAGAAAAAATTTGCTTGTTCCATTGGCAAAATTTGTTTCTTGTTTCAAGATAATTTTCACTTGTTTCAAGTAGATTTTCACTTGAAACAAGTGAAAATTGTCTAAAGACAAGTTATTTCTGAGCTGATCATTTCTTATTTTAAGTGTAATGAGATATTTTGACTAGAAATAAGACATTTTTACTTGAAATAAGACAAATAATCCTGGTAAGATTTTGACTTTTTGCAGTGTGTTTTATCTCTCCATTCACTTCCATAGCAGAACAGCTCCCTAAATTACACCTTTAGTGCATAAATGAGTGTCCAGGGAACTAGACAACCCAACACGCTGCCAAAGTTCAATTCTGTGTGTCACATCAAACTCACTCGTCTTTCCTGCCATGTATCTGGTCCAAGTTGCCCTGAGGGTGCTGTGTTGTGAAATAGTTTCCAATGCTGTGACTGTACAGATGACTAACATGCTGACTTAGTGTGCGTGTGCTTTGTGTTCTGTGCAGATTGCAGTTTTAGATCTTCCTCCAGAGCGGCTCTGTAGAACTAAAACAGTGAATTCTCCTGTCAAATGCTCCGTTCTGACTTCATAACTTTCCCTAACAATCATCTGTCCTTATTCCACACAGGGCAAAGGCAAGCTAAAATTAGATGCAAATGTCTGGATGGTGCCATCAATTATATCAACCCAAAACTCATCACGGATTGTCAGGGATACGACTCAAGTCCTTTCTGTCCAAAGGCAGAGCTTATGTGAGTAAATTAGCCAAACTCAGTGAAAACTGTCGACATGTCATTGTCATTCTTTTCTCGGGCTGCGCTCTGTCCTCTGGCTCTAACACTGTTCTTCTCCTCTTCTCCAGTGTTGTGACAAAGCATACCAGGAAATGTGTGAATCTAGAGTCCCCATTTGGCAAGCGGATCTTTCAGAGATGTAAGGACAGGTAAGAGGAGCCTGGCTGTGCTGCCACTGCAGATGACAGATGACACATTCACCTGAAAGCTGACAGTCTCTAAGACAACATGTGTTTTATTGCATCTCCATTGCTTTGAGGTAACAGTGCATTTGCATCTCTTGTTTCAGGGTCAATGGTGTGAGCCCCAACACTCCCAGCCAGCCAGCAGCAGTGACCGTGACCTCATCAGCCGCCCCCACAACATCTAAGCTGTAGCTCTGTGGGAGAACAATCACCTCAGCCTTTGCACTGAAGACGGGATTACGCCACTGAAGGACTTTTCATCAGGAGAAGCAACATTTCCAAAGTCTTGTAGCAAGTGGATTACACTGTCCACAACATTTTCCATGGCCAGTTTGGTTCTCTTCACTGAAAAATTCCATGTACATATCTAGTAAATAATTTGTATATTTGTATATTTATATAATCTGTGAAGTGTTTCTAAACAATAAAACATACTTATTTGTACCTTTGGGTGCATGGTTTTTTCCTGGTTGTCTGATCCATTCATACAAAGACAGACGTGCACAGGCACATTGTCTTGCTATCCCACCATCAGTCATAGCACTGCTCTACAAATCAACAAACAGTGATGGCTATATGTCTGTATAAAATTGTAATTTAATAACAACAACAGCAATGATAATACTAACACTAATACAAATAATACTGATAATACTACTACTAATAATAACAATTTTATTTATGCCGCACCTTTCATACAGAAGTGTAGCTCAAAGTGCTTTACAATGACAGTAATGAGACAACAATAAAAGAACAATAAAAATGAAAGAGGAATAAAACAAAGGAAAAGTGACAATTCGTTAAAAGCAATGTTGAATAAACAAGGCTTTACAGACTAAATATTGTGTCCTTCCTGTGTTCAGTATTGAACACCACACATCCAGAACATGCAGACTGCACTGGATGATACTAAAAATGATTAATTAAAGGGATACTTTGCCCATTTTGATATTATTTGGTATATGATATTATTTCACTTCCCCCCAGCTGTTGTGTAGGGCAGTAGTGGTGCTCTCTTCCTCTCATTGTTACTGAGTGCTGGATACTGGCTGGATGCTCCAATGCTAACTGTTAGCCTCCTGCCATTGAGGTGGACTTCCCCCCAGCTAACAGTCTGAAAAATATCTTCCTTAATCCACTCCAAAAATAGCTTAATATCATTGTATACATAACTACTTAACAGCTAGAAGGTAAGTGAAACAATAACACATTTTCAAAAAGGGTGAACTATCCCTTTAACATTTGAATTCTGAATCTTAGCCTTTCACTCAACATGATGGATGCTAAAGTGTTTGCATGGAGAAGTGGAGCTGTCAGGAACATATGGATGATTTTGGTGTCCAGGCTCTCATCCTGCAACAGCTCAGTGGGGCAGCCCACCAGAAACGTGGGTGTTTTCCTATGAGCCGAAATATGGTGCCAAACCACCAAACTTCTGATTCTTGGGCGAAGGGCACGACTTTTCAATGGGACAATTATACCAAACACAATCGCTGGTCTTTCATGCTTTTCTCAGAGCACAGAAGAAAGGAGGAGTAAATGTTAAGGTCAGAGGTTTTTGTCTAAAGGGTTATTGTGAATTTTCAGATAGTCTATTGTTGCAAAGACTTGGCAGGATGGACCTTTTGGAGATATATTCTTGGCATGTTGATATTCTACACTTTCACACAAAACTCAATTGACCTTATGACCAACCCCACCTCAAAGACAACTTGGAGACAGCAGTGAAAAACAAATACCTATGTGCTCTCAGTTCATGAGTATAGATTCAGAGATTAACATTTTGTTTTGTATAAGCAAATGATAATGAATATAGCCATGAAGAGCAATGGAGGGGTTCCAGCACAATAAGCAGACTTCCGTTCAATGTGGCCTTTACAGGAATTTGAAAACATGCCACATGTATGAATAGACTCATTGTTAACAAGTAGGACTTGGACATCCTGGGACTTCACCCCTATTTGTATCCCAAGGGAAGGTGACTAGGGAGACCTGGTTTTCCTTATAAGTTCTGATATGTTGAGGCAATAAAATCCCATGTCATCTGTGTTGGCTTCAACATGACATGTTTACAACAGTAAATATGTTGGTGATAAAATTCTGAAAAAACTCACACATCATTCTCCAGGTTTGAGGTGTATTGTCACATACATGGGTTAAGGTTGATCCAATACCAAAAACAAAAATGTTGTGCAGTATTGTAAAAATTACAGTAATAACATTATTAAATTACAGCAAAATTACAGTATTGAGAATTAATAGTACAGTGTTAAGAATCAATTACAGAAATATGGTATTAAATTACAGCAAAATATCACAGCGGACTTACAGTTTGACCAATCTGAACATCATTTAAAACACTTTATATCTACGATCTGCAGACTATCTGTGTCAATTGTGGCAGTATTTGAAACAGCAACAGCTCCCAAAAAGTGAAGCCAAAACACGTTGATTGCCCCTTAGTGGTCTTTTATACAGTCTTTTTTTTAAACACACCAAATCTCTTCTCTGAATCCCCCCTTTAGAATTACCTTTAGACCCATCTCCAAGATGTCATTTTTAAGTAAGATTTTAGAAGAAAAAAAAAAGTCTCAGTTCAATTGATCTCTTTTATGAATGGTAATTCATAAATCTCCATTCAAAGAATGGAGATTTTTGGAAATTTCCAATCTTGTTTTTGCAATCTGAGACTGCTCTGGTCAAGGTCTCCAATGATGTACTGCTTGATGCCATAGCAGATTGTTATTCAGTTTGACTTCCTCTTGGTCTTGATCTTTTGACACAGTGGACCACAATATCTTTATCTACCTTCTAAAAACTGTTGTTGGCATCAGTGACGTGGCACTGGAATGGCTCATGTCCTATCTGACAAAGCGGTCCTTCTCTGTACAGATCGGTGGAGTCTCTTCTTGTGCCTCACTCGCATGTGGGGGCCCCCAGGGTTGTGTCTGAGGCCTCCTATTATTCTGTATTTTTATGCTCTTGTAGCCCAGATGTAAAAAAGGGATCAAAAGGGATTAAAATAAACAATTTAGTTCCTAAAAACTCCACATGGAGAATATTCATTAAGGAAATCAAATTGAAAATGCTTTAGTTTAACAAGAAAGGGGAAAATGATTAACTAAAATTAAGGTAATTTCTTATTTCCTAAGAAGTAAAAAAGTTTAATGTGTGGTTAAAATAAGCAGTTGTAAATAATAGTGAAAAAACAAAAACAAAAACAAAAACAGATTGTACCCTTACTTTTGTTTTGTGTTATTGGTTGCTTGAAGTGTCAATCAGAGTTACCTGTGGCCATTGGCCAGAGTAAGAGAAGAGACCGGGAGAGGGCGGTGTAAAAAAACAAAAACAAAAACAAAAACAAAAAAAAAAACGGACATGCAGAGAAACGAAGAAAGGGATACGGGAGAAAAAAGGTGTGTGAAACTGAACATAAAACACGGACTATTGTGGTGTTGAAAGCGTTTGGATAAAAGTATCCCTGCAGTATAAAGTCACAGTGAGTCACTGTCACTGCGCTAAGTTAAATGCCGTAGTTTATTTCAGTTTGCTGAAGTTTATTGTTTGTTTTTTTCGGCCAAGCTGATAGCCGCTAAGGTAATAGCTGCTAAGTGATAGCGTTAGTTGTTAGCCGCCAAGCTAGCGCCGTGGACATTGAACTTTGGCGCTAAAACCAGCTAGCACCCTGGGGCCTATTCCATCAAGCTGGCTAACGGGATAGCCTGGCTTATTTCGATGAGTCTCGCTAATTTAAGTGAGAGTTCCGTTCCATCAAAGTGGCTTATATGAGTTGCAGCTCAATAACCATGGCAACTTAGTCAGCAGAACTAGCCTGCTCCGTGGCAGGCTTACAGCCAAGCTTAGCTCAGCTGCTGTCAGAGAATGTCCGACAGACGCAAACAGACCCCCAAATGACGGCTCCGTCACGTCTATATTGTTGCCCCAGCATCACATATTCAATTTAATTAAGTTCAAATTTAATTATGTAGCACCATGTCCGTGTTCGGAAATATAAATTCAGACTTAGCCTATTTCCCACAATGTGACCAAGCATGAATGTACGTGTTTACTTAATAAAAATAAACGTAATGAAAATCATGTGTTATCACTGTCAGTCTCCGAAATCAACCGAATAAACAATCAATTACTCAATCAAATTTTATTCATATAGCACAAGTCATACATCAAATGCAACAACAAGCGTTGAACATAAAAGGGTTGAAAAGAACATGAGGTTAAATTAAAAAAAAGACGTCTTATTTTATTTCCCACCCGCAATTTGCGATGACCCGCCTCTATTCTGCCTGAAGCCAATAGATTAGTTGACATAGGTGAGGGACATAAGAACACATATTTCAGTTAATCCCAACTGGATTCATGGTCATCCCACTTTTTGAATGATCCCTTTATATTTGGATTTTTACATGTAGCCTACCTATAATTTCATATGTAATGTAAATTCCTAAGTTTTGAAATCATTTAGCCTATTAACCATTAAAAAAACAACAACAAAACAAACTCAATAATCATCATTTTGTTCAAGCTGTGAAGACAAAGAATGAAAGCATTAAATACAGTCCAAACCATGGCTTTCTGCTGTGTTTAAATTTATAGGCTACTTAGCCTACTTCCTTCTCCAGTTTTTTGATTTCCATATCCCGACGGTGTCGCGCCGGTCAACAATTCTGCTTCCGGCGCCCCCCTGGCCACTAGCGGCGCCCCTCCAGCAGATGGCGCCCTAGGCAGTTGCCTATACCACCTATGCCAAAATCCGGCCCTGTTTGTGATGATTTCTCTATATTCTTCATACAGTCCCATCAGCAGTGTCTGCTCCGCCGCTGAAAATGTCGAGGCTCTCCTTTTCCCCTCCTTTTGAGACAGTTGTACGTTCGTTTCGACAATCGACTGTTCTGGGCTGCTTATGTGCCCCGTGAACGCGCGCACTTGAGGCTTGTTCAAACGTGGCTAGAATTAGCGCTGACTTGACGCGGCTGAATCGCGTTAGTGGAACGGGTGGAGGCTTTAGAGAAAGTTGACGCTAATTCAAGCCAGGCTATATCACGTAAGCGCAGCTTTCTTTAGCTACTTTCATGGAATAGGCCCCTGGTCTGTAGCCGACTGCCTGCACCAGAGGAGTAGAGACGGACGAGAGGATACCAGATAGCGCACTTGGCGACCAGGTAAAGCCCTGCTGCACCTCTGGCGACGTGGGAGGAGAGACTTTCTACATCAGCGCGGAGGCCCTGCTGTACGGAGCTGCCATTTCGGGACAGAGGTCTGCAGTGAGCGGGACTTTTAGGACGTGGCGGAACTTCTGGTAGGTCTACTTCTTACTGTTTCTCCATTAGTGATGGGTCGTTCGACGTTCAACGAACCGGTGTTCTGCCAAATCGTCCTACTTCCGCGAAACGTCCTACCGTAGGTTGAACTGACAGACTTATCTGCCGATGTGTGCTACCCTCTCAGAAAATCCTACCCTGCACTTCCAGTTTCATTTTTGATATAGCTGTTTTATAAATAAAAGCTATTTTTTTTAGGATGATCAAACACTGAGTGACCTCGTCAAAAATAAAATGTAGATGCAGGACGTTTTGACAATTGAAATTACCTTGTCAGAATATACTTCTACATTGAAATATGCGGGTAGGACGGTCTGACAATTGAAATTACCTTGTCAGAATATGCTTCTACATTGATCTCTACAAGTAGGATGTTTTGACAATTGAAATTACCGTCACAATATGCTTCCACATGGAAATATGCAGGTAGAACATTCTGACAATTCAAATGACCTTGTCAGAATATGCTTCCACATTAATATATGCAGGTAGGATGTTCTGACAGTTGTAATGACCCTGTCAGAATATGCTTCCACATTAATATATGCAGGTAGGATGTTCTGACAATTCAAATTACCTTGCCAGAATATGCTTCTACATTGATCTCTACAAGTAGGATGTTTTGAAAATTGGAATTACCCTGTCACAATATGCGTCCACATAGAAATATGTAGGTAGGACATTCTAACAATTCAAATTACCTTGCCAGAATATGCTTCTACATTGATCTCTACAAGTAGGATGTTTTGACAATTGAAATTGCCTCGTCAGAATATGCTTCTACATTGATATATACAGGTAGGACGTTTTGAAAATTGAAATGACCATGTCAGAATAAACTTCTCTGATAACTATTATCTAAGCATTTTTATGTAATTATTTATGTAAGCATGTTCTATAGGCTATGCAAACGGACTTCATTAGAGTAAATGTTTACACAGATGTACTTGGTTGTTCTAAACTATCCCTATATGGATTACTTTCAAATAATGTGTAAGAATATTTCAAATTTAACTGAAGACATAACATGGAAAACATTAGTATTTTAATTTAACAATTAAATAACAAATAAATAACAAGTAAATAACACTAACTATTTACATTATCAGAAGTCACAAAACTAAATTTCTCAAAAACTAAAATTCAACTATTTACACACATTCCAAGTCAAAAGATGCATTTTAAACAAAATTACACAATAAACATCCCAGCTACAAACATTTACTGCAAGAATATTCTGCGTGCACATCAGTATAGTGCACACATTCAAAATGGGCCCACCACAGACATGTCCCACACTGCATCTAGAGAGACAAAAATATAATAAAAACAATACAATTTGAAAACGTGAACATCACTACACCTATGCAACTAAGAATTTCCACTTAAAGAACAGAAACATTTATTTAGCACTCGCAACTACTTACTACTTATGCTTTTACAATAATTTTTACATGATCACTTTACCATTTTAATCATGCTGCGTTCAGCATCGCTCTCTAGCATTGAGCACACCACGCAATAATCTTTTGCGTTCCCTAGGAAAAAAAACAATTAAGACCACTTCATTTTTATGTATCTATCGACAGGATTGTAGACATCATTGGCTAATTCCTTTATTAACAGCTGCTGTTTATACACTTCTACATTTTGGAGCATGTGCCACTACAGATATACATCATTCAAAAATCATATTTCATGGTACCCATGACCACATGCTAAAGGCTTTGGGAAGACAGGTCTTTCACCAACTTTATGTATTTGGTATTGTAGTTACAAAATTGTGGCTACCGACTATGCAAGCATCTTCATACTTACCCCGATTTTCTAGCAGGTTACAGGCTATCTGGCTTCTGTACTGCTTCACTGCCTCAGTGGTGGTCAGGACCTCCCTTGCTTCACCCGTCAGAATGAAGCTCTCTGCAAACTGGAATACATCATTTTTGTACACATTTAAAAAGGCAGTCACAAGTTTCAAAAAAGACAACGGAAGGTAAAGACAAACTGGAGGAGGAATTCAACCAACTCCAACTTAATGTTGACAAAACAAAAGAACTGATCATTCAAGCATCAAAATCACCCCCTAGATTTACTCACATCACCATCCATGGTCAACAAGTCGAACAGGTCAGCACTTTCAAATATCTTGGTCTCACCATGCCCTGACTAACCTTCAATGAACATGCCACCATCACACAGAAATGTGCACAACAGAGACTGTACGTCATACGCAAACTAAAATCACTGTCTGTTGCCTCCCATCTCCTTCTGCCACTATACAAAAGCATCATCCAACCCCTTCTACTCTACTGCTTCCCCTGTTTCTTCAACATACTACCTGTCACCAGCAAGAACAACCTCATTAAAATGTCACACTTAGTATCCAAGATAATACACCTTCCCACCCCCAGCCTCACAGACGCAAATGACACAGCCACCAAACGCTTAGCCCGTACTACAGCAAGCAGCCCTGACCATCCCCTGAACCAGTTTTTCACCCTACTTCCATCTAGCCACAGATACAGAGCCCTGGACTGGAAAAAAAGCACACTTCAAGAAAAGTTGTGTCCCCTTAGCCATCACTCCACTAAACAAACTCTTATGACAATCATCCATTCCTCCATATCCCTTGTCTACATTCATGTTAATATGGTGGTGTGTACAGCAGAGACATGGGGGGTTAATCCGTTTTATTTTTTCAGCTTTTCAAACCAATGACCAAATTAGAATTATTTATTTTAATACCTTCAGCACCAAAACTCCGCAGCTACTGGAATCTTGCTGTTTGTGATGCTGCAGAGTCTGCACCTGCCACGACTCTTCAGACCTCCTCATCAATCTTAGAAAGTTCCTGGTTAAGACAGAATCAGAACCAGTTACCATCTAGCCAGACATGATCATCTTGCATATCATTACTTTAGAATCATAAATACCTCCAGTTGCGGAGAACTTTTCTTTCATAATAACCCTCATTGCCCATTGGATTTATTAGGACCAGGGTCCTTGTGGGGATGTTAACAATCTTAAAAAATACAAAATACAGTCACTTAAACAAAACAGTCCTTAAAAAAAAAAAAAACAGTATTGACAAACAAAATGTAGGGTGAGCACATACCACAAGAATCCAGTGCGCAGAAAAATACAAATGGGAACAACCACATGTCCTCAACTGGAAATTTCATCTGTATGAAGTTTTATTGCAAGTTAAATACGAACAATCTTAGTGAACATTCACTAACTTTAGAATACATTCATTACCTTACTGAGGCTACGGAACCTTCCCGAAAATAGTGCTGTTGAAACAACGGCATCCATGTGGTACACAGGTTTCTGTTAAAAGCAAATACATGAAAACAAACACACACACACACAATATATAGATACAGTATATATAATAGGACCATGTATGATAACCTGGAATATGTAATTCTTACTTACCTTGTGTTCCCCAGTGCAGCATTGCAAGTATGCATCAATTACCTAAAATGTGGGCAAAGGAATGTTCATGCATAATGAGATATAATTACTATCTGCTTGTAGCAGTGTTTCTAACAAAAATAGCTCTTACCTCATCCCACAGCCATTCTGTGCCATGCAGTGTCCTAAATGATGTATCAAACAGCTTATAAGGTCCAACCACTGCCTCCACACGCCCATTGTCTTTTGCCATCCAAAGCCTGTTTACTAAAAGAACATTATGATTTATGTTAGTTATGTCAGTCTACAGTGTTTCCTGTAGAAATGGCTCAAGGCCAACGGGCCAAAAATGAATAGGTCATTAACCTTTAAGGGTGAAAGGTTTCCGACATTCCATAAAAAAAGAATGTGTTCTATTATAATGTAAGATTACACATTATATTTTATGGAGTCAAACATCCTTTAGAACATATATCCTTCTAACATTCAGCCTTAAAGGTTAAACATGGACCAACTGTTACAGGCTAACCCCAGTCATGCATCCATTAACCTGGTATGATGGCCAAACTGGCAACAGATGACCAAATGGTCAAGAACAAATATTTTTTTAAAAAGCCACCTTCATCTTGTGTACTGAGTCTCTGCGCGGACGGAGTCTCAGGTGGGAACTTAACAGGGGTTGACTCTGTTATCACGGTGATGTGAGCTTCAGTTTTTTTTTGGCAAAAACTATTACTGATGATCTTGTGGCTGTTTGTGGCTCATTCACCTGGCGTTCTGCTGCCACAAAATCTTTTGTCTCAGGCCTCCGGTACGGCTTGATGTGATCAACATTGTATTGGGTATTTGCCATCAGAATTTTGTAATGTGACACGTTTTCCACAGATGTCTTGAATAATATAAGGACCTGAAAAGTCTGGCTGAAGCCTTCCACCTTTCCTCCCACGCTTTCTCATATTGAGCAGGAGGACTTCATCCCCTGCTTTGTAATTTACCTCTTTATATTTTTTATTAATTCTTTTGGCATGTGCTGCCGCCTGCTTCTCTTGCCCTTTTTGCACATTGTCTTCCACAGACTTCTTCACTTCTTCCTGAGCCTGCTTTTTTGTGGCACTGAACTCTGTGTGGGTAGGGATGCAAACAGCGCGCCGAAAAGCGCAACTCGCTTTTTTCGTGGCCATTTGGGTGACTTGTGTGAATCGTGCAGATCCGATGAGTTTTTTTTTAAGGGGGTGGGGTCAACTTATCGATCACAGAATTGCGGACGGAATCGCGGAATTTGCCAAATAAAACAATCTAATTTTTACGCGGAATTTGACATAATAACAACTGCACCGGCACAGCACTAGCCAAAAAGCAAAGAAACTTTCCAGCTACAGCAGTGCACTGACAAAGATTGTCTAACAAAGTGAAGACTCGCTACTCCGCGCTATTTTCACTGGCTAACAGCTGCACACTGGCTTAGCTTGTCTATTCAGAGAAGAGGTATCACTTCGGCTTATTTTTCATATTCAGTTTAACAATTACAACATGGAAAATCTGATGCATTGCATGAAAATTTAATTTACTTTGTAATATTAGAAGCAATTTATGCAAATTAAAGTTAGGCAAGTTACAACAACAACAACAACAAATACTTAAGATTGCATGTGAGCCGCAATTTGAAAGAACACAAACTACAACCAATTATTTTCACTGGGTTGTCCAACAGCAACCTTGGCATATTTTGAGTAATGTTTGTATACAACAACATCAAATGTTGAGGCAGTTGATACAGAAAATAGGCCTACTGCAAAACTATTTGTACTGTAGCGAAGTACAAATAGTATAGATAATAGTGCCAATATCATCAACTAACAATAGGCAACTTTATACATTAGACACACACACACACACACCATTGCATTTGATTACATCTCAGTGATTGTATAGAGAAAACTCCAAACACTCACCGGCAACTCAGCAGGAACCTCTGATGGGAAGCATGCTTCCCTTCCATACATGAATTGAAACGGGGTATGTTTGGTTGTGGTGTGAACTTTAGACCTCAGGGAAAACAGCGTGGCATCCAAAAAAATGCCCCAGTTATTTTGCTGGTCATTTACTAAGGCCGCATTCAGACTGCCAGCCCAAATCCGATTTTTTGCCCATCCAGATTGAAACTGGATGGCTCTTTTGTAGTCTGAACAGTCACAAATCACATGAAATCCGATTTTTGCAAATCTGATCGAAACCACATTCAGGAGGTAGTTTCAGATCGCATGCGTCTGAGTCTGAACAGCTCCAAACACTCAGATCGGTTTTGACTGTCCGTGACGTCACTCTACGCGACGCAACAGTGCGCCAGACCACAGAGCGACAGTCAAGGTGCGCGGAGCAACTGAATGAAATGGAGCAGACAGAAGAGGTACAGGTGGAAAACACCAGCCCCTGGACCGAAGATGAAACACACTGCCTCATCAGCCTCTGGGGAGACAGCGCCGTTCAAGCTAAGCTGCAAAGAATAGCGGCAATACAGGTGAGTAACGTTAATTTAAATTAGTCAGGTAAACTGCCGTGTACAGGCTAATGTAATGGTCTAGTAACGTTGGTAAAACAAGTTACAGTTAACGACGCTGAAACACGTTTCTTTCCTGCTATACAGCGTACATTACCGACCTGTCAGTGTTATGTTACAACCAACTAATTAGCTTGCTTTAACTCAAACTTGTTATCTTTCCATGCTTTCCTAGATGACACATATTCTGAGTCTGCTAATACAAGCATCAGAAGTCCAAGTCCAGCTTCCTCTGGGAGTGGAACTCCTGGACACTACTCGACCCACTCTGGTACTCCCTCCGTCACATCTGGAAGTGAAAACTCCTCGGGAAGTACTTCAGAACGTGGCAAGTCATATTCATAAACATGATGCATCAGACAAATTACTACATGTAATTATCAAGTGACAGTGTGTGATAGTGTAGTCGTTGAAAATCTTAATTCTGAGTGAGAAATGAAATAACTGCTGAAACAGCATGTCATTAATACTGGGGTTGAGGGTTATGATTACCGTCATGCACTCAACTTATTTAATTAATTTAATGTACAAACAGCTTAGTAGTACTAGTAGTAGCTTAGTAGTTTAAGTACTGTAGGTTCAGAAACCATGGTAGACAGACAGATCAAGAGACACACGTGGTGAATATATTGTAGACACAGTAGAGGGTGCAAAAAAAGCAGCAAAATTAGTCTAACATCTGTATCCCCTTCAGGCACCACAACAAGCCGTAAGCGCAAAAACAAAATGGAGGCAGCTTTGGATGTGTTTGCCAAAAAAATGAGTGAGGTGCTGGAAGAAGACAATCGTGTTCTACTGGAGATGCAGGCCGCACAGCACAAACATGAGATGACCATGATGAAATATCTTGTTGAGCTCATAAAGGATGGGAAATCCCAGCGTTGTCCCCCAGTTCCTCCCAGCCACCACCCTTCTTTTCCCCCAGGAGCATCACACCAACAACCATATCTGCCAAGGATGCCTCCGCCGCTGCATAACCTGCCTCAAACATCATATCTGCAAGACCTCATGGATGACCATTTTCCTCATGATGGCCAAAGTTACTATTCAAACAACTAGGCAGTTTCATATTTGTTAATTTGTTCAATAATACAAGACATGTATTCAAGTGTTGATTTAAGTTTTATTACATTCATGTACATGTACAGGAAAGTTTGTTTACATAAAAACAGTTTTGTAGTTTTGTACTACCACTGAAGAACAGCAAATTGAACTGTTTCATGCATTTAAGTTGCACTTTAATAACATTACAGTAAAAAAAAAAAAAAACTAAACTAAAAAAGTCTCTTTTCTTCCAAAGTGAGTATCTGTAAATGTGAAAATAATGCAGGAAAATATTTAGATAACTGAAGGCAAGAACCACGCTGCATTGGCAGGATACAAGGTCCGCCTCTCCTCTCTCTCTCTCTCTCTCTGTCTCTCAGCTATTTTAGCCTGTTTGCATGCCGGGATAACCACTGTCCTCTAACCTGACACTTCACGGAAATAGCGTGTAAGCACCTCCCTCACTCTCTGTGGCCCAATGAGGTGTTCAGTGTTGTCATTGGACTCCGCCATTGGTAGTGCTTCTTGTGCATCCTCCTGGTTGTCCTGAAAGGCATCCTGGTCTTCACAAACATCCCCTTGGACCTCACAGATGTTGTGTAAAACACAGCAAGCTGTAAAGGTAAAATGACATTATTATTGCAGTTGTGGAGGTTGTTAGTTCACTTTTTTCCCCACAAATTTTGACATGCTCTCCTTGTGAGATGCACTTTGTTTTTTTTTTTGACACAACCATATGACCTGCACCTTCAGATTTTGCTTGATGTGTATGTCTGACTTGCTGCCTTGCTCTGAATATATTCACTTTGTATTAATTTACGTAGAGACAGGGGTGCCTCAATATTTTCTCCCTTAGTTGTCTGTATATATTCACAGGTTTTTGTGTCATGAGGTTTCACAATTGTTTGTCACATGTATGTCAAGAGGCACTGTGCACTTAACAGTTATTGCTGGCTCCTACATGCAAAGAATAACGAAGACCAAAGAAAGGAATGACTCAGTAAGTTATCATACACAGTAAGTTATCAGTAGGTACCTGTGATGACATAAGGCACATTCATGATGTCCACATCCAGCTGTTTGCTCAAGCACCGCCACCTGCTCTTGAGTCTTCCAAAGGCACACTCAATGGTCATCCTGGCTCTGCTTAGACTGTGGTTGAAGCGGTGTTGGTCCTCTGACAGCCCACCCTGAGGGTATCCCTTCATGATCCAGCTCCGCAGGGGATAGGCTGGATCACCGAGTAGCATGATGGGCACTGCTGTGCCACAGATAACTTCCGTGTCCTGGAGTGATTGAACAGTACTGAAAGTGAGGTCTACTGTGACTGCTCCACATAAATGATGTTTACCAAGAAACAGCCTTAACACTTACTTGTGGAAAGAGAGTTCCTCCCTCGCCTCTTCTGCAGAGGTCAGAGTTGCGCAACACTCTACAGTCATGCACACTCCCAGGATAGCCCACATTGATGTTTGTGAACCTGTGACAATAATAACATACCATGAACAGAGGAAGATGTAATACTGTAACAAGAGTAATAACTTTATATGTTATGCTGGCTGCATACTACAGATGCATATTAATGACAGCAATAGCCCACAGTGATGAGCAGGGAAAGTGGCTATAAACATGGCAGTGTTTCTGATTAGCATCCTATTGCTCAGTAGTAGTAAAAACAAAAACTTTTACCTGGATTGATGATCACACACCACTTGCAGGATCACAGAATGCCACCCTTTCCTGTTGTAGTACTCGGTGTGGTTTTGTTGGGGTGCTATCACTGGGATGTGTGTCCCATCAATGCATCCCCCACAGCGAGGGTAGCCCCATCGCGTTAGGAAGCCCCGGACGATGCACTGCAGGTGATCTCCCACAGGAAGCCTTATGTATTCTTTCTGCAGGGAGGTCAACGCGGTGCACACCTCACTTACAACAACGCACACCGTTGCCTTCCCTATGCCGAACAGATGCGCAACTGTGCGGTACCCGGAACCTGTGGCTAACCACCACAATGCAACAGCAACACGCTTCTCAACCGGTATTGCCAGCCTGAGGTGCGTGTCCTGGCGTGACAGCCTTGGCCGTAGGCAATCTGTCAGTAGGGGTGCTCCATCGCGGGGACCTCACGATTCGATGCGATTTCGATTATGGGAGCTTCGATTTTTCGATTATAGCGATTACAGTGTTGATTCGATGCGATTATTGGTGCCACGATTCTTCGATTATTGCGATTTTTACAGCTATTTTCCATGCAAGACTGATTTTGTGTTAATCTGTGGCTAGCTTTGGAAATAAATAGCCCATAAATTAACTCATGTCACTCTCAAAATAAAGATTTTTTGAACATTTGACTAGGAATTATTTTTCAAAGACACTAAATATTTTGACTATGTAATCTGGGAGTGAAAGAATTGCATGAGCCAGTTCCATCATAACAAAGTAATTAAAAAATTTGGTACACAGGCACTACAGTACACCATTGACTTTTATGTATGTATGTATGTATGTATTATAGTTTATAATTTATCGTGTTGCTAAAGTACTTGACGGTGGCGTTCGTTTCGTGGGTGGAGATAAAAGGCCGGCGGATCAGGAGGGGGCTTGTCTGTAAAGTCTGGTTTGACGTGCAGCTTCATGGGACGCAGGGCGAACGAAGGCAACCGCAAATTAAAGCCCGACTCCTTCAGCATTCGCCACAACGAAAATGGCCTAAAATATGTCACCGTGTCTTTCAACGAATGCACAAAAAAATCACAAAGATGCTGCCGAAAAAAAACATAGAAAGCCTGCGGGGATTCATATTTGAGCAGCCGGTTAAACCACTGTGTCCGGTGGCCTCCCTGGAGAAATAGCCTACCTCTCCCTGCTGCCTCCTGATCCACCTGCCTTTTATCTCCACCCAAAGCGGACACAGTGTGACAGCGCCGATGTATGGTAAATTATCAGTATACTTTTATTATTATTGTTACAACCAACGTTAGGCATAGCCTACGTCTGCGCAAAAACACACCTGTCGCGAAACGCACGCCACCATCCCTGCAAAGAGGAGTCCAAACATAATTGAACACTATTTTAACAAATGCACTATTAATGGAAATATCCAGTTCAACATTAACGAGCCCAAATAGCCTTTTGTGACATGATGATGGCGCTAGATGAAAAAGCAATCTTACCGTCTGCGCTCTGTTCATTCTGTCCACTCTATCTTGCTTGGTGGAAGAATGAATAGTTCTCGATTTTATTGTTGCATTTATACCAATAAATTATTGATTTTTTTCTTGTGTGTTTATTTTATGGGCTATATGTAGGGTAACCGTTTTATAAAAGCAATTCCCTTGAAGCCGTGAGTTACATTTATTTTACAACGGCTTTCCGTTCGCTATGGTCCCACCTGCTAAACTGTCCGGGTGGCGCGCGCGTTACCTACTTGGTGGAAAAGAATCGACGTGAAAAAATCGATGCAAATCGATGCAAGAAAACATCGCGATGCATTGCAATTTCGATGAATCTAACCCACCACTATCTGTCAGCATGTTAAACGTTGCCCGGCACATGCGAAAATTAGCCAGCCACTGATCGTCATCGAAACTGGCAAGGACCACATTTTCCCACCAGTCGCAGCTTTTTGGGTGGCACCACACTTCTCGCTGCACAGACACGCCTGCAGTGAGTGCTGCCCGAAGCATCACTGCATATAAATGTAATCTCCTCCAGCGTTGGACATGTCTGATGCGTCTGATGCTCTACACCTCTACTGGACAGTGACAAGGCCAGAATACTTAAGTGACCAACTTCCATGTTTGTTGTTGTTGTTGCCGCTGTCACAATTATATGACGTCACGCACTACGCGCGCTGAATGACGCCTCCGCGCCAACGTCGTTGCTACAGCAACCTTTCAGATCGGTCAGTGATGTGGCCCAGTCTGAACAGAGTCAGATCAGATTTGGACACTTGCTAAAAACAGTGTGGACAGTCAGCCCTAAAAATCGGATTTGAGAAGGAATCTGATTTGAATCAGATTCGCCTGCAGTCTGAACGCGGCCTAATTTCCTGAGGGCTCTAAATGCAGGCACAGTAAAACACACAAGAAATGATTAAGTTCTTTTGAAAGCCATATAATAGTGACAGAAAATGATAATGCATACCTTTTTATGTTATCATTGGTCTTCTCGTCTAGACCATTGGTCTGCGGATGGTAGGCTGCTGTGACTGTTCTGTCTATTTTCAGCATTTCACAGAGCCTTGTGTTGAGCTTCAAAAGACAAACAACACTAATTAGTAGGTTAGTCCTCATAGACATATCACTACCTTAGAATAATAAGGTTCTATTCAATTTTGACAAAAATGTCAAAATTGAGTTATTGACTGGAGGGGAAGTGATGATTCCTTAAGAGGCCGAATCAAGTCGGTTAGTTCCTGAATCCCAGTACCGGGCGTCAGGTTTCTGCCACTTGGTTCTTGGTTTTGTGGTTTCATACTAACTCTCCTTATCTATACAATCATGTATATACTTCAGTTCCATCTGTATATTGTCATATTCATTACCATCTGTATATTTCACATCTCATATCTCTTTTTCTAAGGTTAGCCCTTATTGTATATTTTAGTTTTTAGTCTTTATAGTCTTTATTGTATTAGCCTTTATTCTTTTTTTATTTAACTTTATTGTATGTTCTACTGTTGCTGCTGGAACACCAGAATTTCCCTGGTTGGGATCAATAAAGTATATCTATCTATCTATCTATATCTATCTATCTATCTATCTATTTACATATTCTTACTGTGGTATAACTAGTGATCATTATTTGAGGTGTTTTTTATAAACATAATTAATTTTGGATGTTTTATTCACAAAACAAAAAGGTTCTATCCTTAGAGTTACAATGCAATGCTAAAACTTTAAACCTCCATATCTCAAAACTGATCTGAACGCAGATAGAACCTTATCATTCTAAGGTAGCGATATATGATTGGCAGACTATTTGTTGTCATTTCAAAGTCATTTCAAAAGATGACCACTTTAATTAGTAGGCTTACTTCATTGACAAACTCTCTGCCTTGGTCTGAGAGGATTCTGGCAGGGCAGCCATGGCGGTATACAATTTTGTAGAGCTGCTCTGCAACCTCTGCAGCCGCCTTTGTTTTCAAAGGGTAGGCCTCTACCCATTTTGAAAAGTAGTCAGTAGCCGTAAGTATATATTGGCACCCACTTGTTGTTTTCGGGAGGGGACCAGTGAGGTCAGTGCCCACAAGCTCCCATACAGCAGACACCTGATATGGAAGTAAAATAACCTCTGTGTATAGTCACTGTAGATTGTATATTTTTAAACAATATAACCATAGCACCATCTTTAACAAACATGTTTTAAAAAAATGTATTTATAAGGTTGTTGTAAAGAAAATAAGAATAGGCTATTAAAACGTAATCTTTAAATCTTTTAGTGTCATTGTCTGCCGGTCTCTGTTTCCTACATGGATATGTTGTATTCTTACTGTAAATGTTATGTCTCCTGTGTCCTTGTTTTTATGTATTATGACCCTTGTGTCCCGTTTTTGTATATTTTAATGGTTCTTTAACATCATGCCGGAGGACTGCGGTTGTAAACTAGCCTCTGGCTAACACTGGCGCATTTACAGTAATGTCAATCAATGTGCATTGTCCTCTCTAAATAAATAAATCAAATGTTGTTGCATTTCGGTAGTGACAGATTTTGGGACAGAGAAACTGTGTAAAATCATGGTAGGAAACTAAAGTTTCTCATCAGTAGAATAGTGTTCCTTTGATGTTGTACCATGTTCATGACTGCAAAGTTTCCAAGGAAAAAACACTTTTTTTCCCGTGGAAGTTTTGAAGTGTGAATTTGCACCAATTCGGTAGAATGGCCAATATACATTGCCACTTAATTACCTTAATGCACTGTAAGGGTTGTACCGCTGTAAGGGGCTTGCTAACTTTTTGACACTCGTCACATTCCTGGATCTTAAACACATGCAGTATAATTAGTGCTCACAGAATAAGCATCATTGCTGTGCCCACTGTCCTAATTACTGCATGCCATCATGAAACTCTTGAGGGTGAATCTGCACCAACTGATCAAAGGTTTTTGGGCTCACATCTCAGATTTGCTTCTTATGATTTGAGCATCATCTATGACATACTGTATAAATGAACAATTTATAGAGTATGTTTTCAAGAGTTTCACAGTCAAATACCATGTGCTTTATGAAATATACAGCCTTAATTATGAGTAGCCCCCTGGTGGAAATGAACAAAAAATGGGGAAAAAAAAATCCGAAAAGAAAATTTATAACGAATAGAATGTTACAGAAAATTATTATTTTAGAGTTTGAATATTTTAATAAATATAATAAGCTAATTTTAGAATAATCAGTGATTTTGTAAGTGACTAACTTTTCCAGACAGATGGCTTTGTGTGTCAAAAATGTCATCTTTACTTTAAAAATATAAAATGGCATAAGGGCCACTTCCAAAAATTTTGATATTTTTTTTGTATGGTGTCAACATACCATGGAATGACATATAAAAAATCTGAGTAGGTAAAAAATTTTGTTTTGGAGAAATTTAGGTTCACATTGGCAATGTATTCCAATGTAGCTAAATAGGGAGGTATGAGGAACTGCAGTTCCAAATGGTCCCTCTGAGGGGACAGAGACTAGAAGAGATTGACAGTTTCATGCTACCTTCAAATATTTTTATAAAAAAAAAACAAAAAATATTATCATCGCAATTTTTTTATATTGCGAATTAAAATAGTTGATGAGTATTCAGAGTAAAAATTAAGTCTCTTAGAATGAATTGAATGAATTGAATTTTTACTTAAGTGTCGTGCACTCAAGGTGCCCAACCCGCATGGGCTTATAAGACACTAAACATGACAAACAGCATTGCATAGAAGTGGCCCTTATGGTGTTTTGCATGTTTACAGTAGAAAAACTGTACAATCCTGTATATAGTACAGAATAAAAAAAACATACATTTTTCTATGTGTACAGACATCGTCCTTGCCCTTTAAAACGCTGTAGCAGCATAATTAGCCATTCTAGGCCCAAATCAGTGGTTTTATAGTACAGAATCACATTTGAGGATAGCAAAATTTAAAGGAGGGGCACCCTTTAAAGTGCCCTGTATAATCAGAAAGATTGTTCCCTGAGCTCTAAAACTTTGCATAACATCAGAGAAGATGTTGAAGTTTAACATATAAAAAAATGAGCAAAATCTAAAATTTGAAATTTTGCCATTGGTTCAGTTGGTGCGAAATCACCCGTGAGATATGTTATTCATATTGCAATACACTCGTGTTTATGGTTGTTCAAATTAATTTCAGTAACCAACAGGAATACATACCCATCTGTCAATGTCTACGGACATTCTATACCAATAGAACCTGGAACAGAGTGCACTTCTGGTTTTATGTATTCCAGTATGCCCTCCCATTGGCGAGGAATGTAATTCGTCAAAAAGTCTCCTCGTCTCTTCCTTTGTTTTGACTGCTCGCCTTGTGCCAAAAAACAGCTCTCCATCTACAGTAAAATAAGTATGATAATAATAAGAATTATAATTACAAGGGTTACACTTAATTACTAATGCATTGCACTACATATATTTATTACAATTTTAAGTAAACTACTGACCTCTCAACATGAATTTGGAAGCATATCTCCTCAGGTTTTGCCTCTTTGCCTTATCATACTCTCTGGGGTATGAACCCACAGAGAGTACAGCATGAACCTCATCGTATTACTCTTCCATACCTACAGAGACAGTTGTACATCAATTCTGTTCTGGTACAGTCAGGAAAAAAACAGGTGTGTTTGGAGTGATTCAGGGTGTGAGTGTGTAGGATGGTGTAGGATTTCCTGATTTGTTAAAAGTAAAACAGATCTGAGGCACTCGCATTAAAAAAGACGCTGCTTGTTTGTCGAATTTTGGACAAATTCATGAAGAGGGAGTGATATTTCCCCCCCACCCCACATGCCACACAATCTTGATACAGTTTAATCGAGACAGTCCATTTTCTCATTTTCAAGTAAAATTTGTCACCCAAACCCAACAGAAACAATCCTGGATACTCGAAAAAAAAAAAAAAGGTCATTGGGATTAAATGGGTTAATGAACATAACCGCATGCTCTGCACGTGTCAGTGCTAGCTTGAACACGCCGACGTAGGCGAATTGTTTCTTCTAAGTGGCTAAATTCGCTCCTTTTCCCAGAATAAGTTAGTGGTTTGGTGAAGTAAACATCAGAGATGCTTGCCACAAGCTACAACTAGGACCTACGCTAACTGATGCAGATCTTCCGAGATAGAACTCCCTGACCCTCCACTTTGTTGGAACCCTTCCGCATCATCAGCAGGTATCTCGGGGTCACAGGTGTTTCGCCCCTTAACCTGAACACCTCTCCTGAGTGGGGCAGCAAAGGCTGGCTAGCCTTCACCAGCAGAAGGGTTCCAACTGTGCGCTCTTTTCAGCCACAGCCATCTTGAGCTGGACTCAGCTGCTGAAGCAATGTCCCTGGTGGCTTTCTTCAGCTTATTAGGTTCCAGCCCAACCCTCTGAAGGAAGTAGTTCACCGATTTTGCTGGGAAACCGCGGCAGCCGACTTCAATGGGGTAGCAGATTGCATGCCACCCCTTTAACGCAGCTTCATCGACCAGGTCCTGGTATTTGGCTTTTTTCAGTTGGTGGGATGCGGCCAGCCTCTCTTCCCAGTGTACCGTGAGTTCAGCGACAATGATGGTTTTTGCGCTCCTAGATATCAATACCATGTCTGGTCGGAGGGAAGTCACTGCCACATCTTGTGGGAAGACAAGTTTCCTTTTCAGGTCCACGCTCAACTCCCAGTCTGAGGCGACTTGCAAGGCGCTAGGTCGAGTCTTGGTCGCTGTACCGGTCTTGTGGGTTTCAAATAACTAAAAGACTGAAATGGACGAGTGTTCCAAATAGAACTTTTACTGGCTTTCCTGGCAATATCAAACGAAGGCTATACATGACAGACCAAGTCCGTAAAATAACACCATGTTTAAAGAGTTTATACAGATTGTTTTATAATTCAAAACAAGCCAATACGAATTAGTTGAGTCGGTCAAAGACTTGTACAAGATTCACATAAAGGCTAGAAATCAGCATTGAGTTAGATTAAGCAGAAAACGTTGAACACTCACCCTTTTCCTCTCACCACAGCTGATGGTAGGACAAAAATCTGATGAAGCGTCAAGAAATCAGGTGTTGTGTTGTGCGCATGCGCAGTGTGGCTTGGTAGGATATCTTTACGGGTAGGACGGATTTCCAGAACACCGGCTCCTGACTGGGAGCCGTTTTTTTTTTTTCAAGAGCCAATTGTTTTTTCTGCGAAAGCTGCACGTGATTGGTCAAGATGTGGGGTGCCGTCTGTCTGTGCTGAGCGCTTCACCCCGGACTAGAGTTCTCATATTCTGCCCGAACCCGACCCGACCCGACATCGGTCTTTTAACTGTTCCCAACGTTAGAACACAAACCCATGGTGAATCTTCATTTTATTATTATGGCCCACGTCTGTGGAACAGCCTGCCGGAGAACCTCAGGGCTGCTCAGACTGTTGATGTTTTTAAACGCAGGCTCAAGACCCACCTTTTTAATCTGGCTTTTATCTGATTCTATTTCCACTCTTTTCTGCTGCTTCTATTGTTTTTACTGCTTTTAGTTGCTGATTAATAATTTCTTTTTTTTAACTTTTTAATACATATTTATGTTGCCTGCATTGTTTTATTGTTTTAATTTTATTGTTTTTAATTTATTATCATTTATTACACTTCATTTTTTATATGTTTATATATATATATATATATATTATTTATTTACTTATTTCTTCTCTATTCCGTTTAGTATTGATTGTATTTTACTCTGTTATCTTTTAGTTTTTAGCTCCAGTGTTTTCCTCATGGGGGCCCTCCACACCGGGAACTGTGTCTGGCCTGCCTGCGGGGGGTGCCGTCCTGGGGCCTGTCCTGGCCTGGATGGTTGGGGGCCCTGCTCCAGGGCCTTATGGCCGTGGTGTGGGCTCCTATCTGTCTGGGTCGGGGTGGTCTCTGTGGTGGTGCCCCCTGTAGTCGTGGGCTGGGACGCCTCCCGGTGTGGATGGCTCCCAAAGAATGAATGGTGTTTCCTCATCTGGTCCCTCAGTGCTCAGCCATATTTTATTCTATCTTTGGGTTGGGTTGGGGTGGGCTGGGGCGTGGTGGGGTGTATGCCTGGAGTGTATGCATGTGTGAAATATGTTGTACTTGTGTGTGTGTGCGTGTGTGGGTGAGTATGAGGGGGTGGGGGATTAGGGTTGTATGTATTTTAATGTAAAGCACTTTGTGTTGCATTTGTTTTATGTATGAAAGGTGCTATATAAATAAAATTTGATTTGATTTGATTTTCGGGTCGGGTCGGGTCTAAAATTTCCGTGAATTGGGCGGGTCGGGCTTAGGGTTCTGTGGGGAATTTTTTTTTTTTTTTTTAAATAAAAAATAGAATTATGTGTTCTGTTATTGATTATGACCTTTCATTTTTATGTGACTGGTGGAGAGAGTGAGAGACTGGATTGGATTTGGAGGCTAAACTTTCAGTGACAGACAGACAACCAGCTGTGCGAGCGCAGCGCAAACAAGTGAGAGAGAGTTGCAGCAGTATCCCGCTGTGCTGGCAGACTCGGCAGCAGGGACGGTTTCTGCTATGGGCAGTGCAACTGGGGGCGTATGGAAAAAAAAAAAATCTCCAGTTTTCTAGACTACTGTACTGACCCGCCAACAAGTCCTCCAACCCATACGACCGTACAGGTCGTTTGTCCATACCCTTGAATACGACCCACAAGAGCGTTTCCTAAGATAGCGCCCCTACCGGCGGCAGAAATGACACAGGAGGAGGTTCGCGGTACATTGTGGGTTGGATGACATCATTTTGACAGCACAGTCTGGCAGGTACCGGTGCAAGAGCTAATAAAGGTAAGTATTAAACAGTGATTAAAATATATATGTATATGAACAGTAATAATAGGTAAGTTACTGGGTGTTTTGTGTTTTCGCCGTTTAGTTTAACCTAGTAATTGTTAGGTTAACTCAGATTACCATTGTTATTTACTATTCCTTTTGGCAGTACAACTCAAACTCCGGAGAAGTTAGCTAACGTTAGCGTGGGTTGTTAGCACGTATTTGACATAAAACTGTGCTTTATTAATAGGATTTTCAAGACAGCTAACTATCAAATAGCTTTAAGTCGCAAAATCGCATGGAGGTAGCTCTGAGCTCAGCATAGGTAACGTAACGGTGTCACTGTGTGCTTTGAAACCTTCCTGATTATCACGAAATTGTCTGCCAAAACGTTAACGTTAACGTCTATGAGAAGATTAACTTATGTTCAGTGGTGTCAAATGCTTTGTAAAACTCTAAAAATGGAATATCTATCAGGACGTTATTAATTTAATATATCATAACGTCAAGGAACGTTACACCAGAGGTGCAAAGCCAGGGGTAGGAAAGACAAAATGAAGTGAGACTAAACATGTTGTGTGACCTATCGTTAAGGTGATGTCTGTTTTCGGTCACTGCAAGCTTTATTATCATACGGTAACCTTATCTATGGTTTTGCAGTGGGAGTGAGTCCTTTACAGACAGTTATTAAAAAAAAAAAAAAAAAAAAAAAAAGTGACTGTGACCGTCTATATACAGTGCGAATATCAATATGTAAAACCTATGTAGAAATAGTGCTTGGTAACAGCTGTCAAATTTTAGTATGCAATATTGCCAGAATTTGATGGGTCAGATGATGGGACAGAATCACATATCACAATATATGTGACCTAATACTTTGATATCAATAGACAATATTGCCATATCACCATAAATCAAATACCATATCCACTATCTTATACCAGATTTACTCTATGTTAATATAATAACTATAGACCTATAATACCCAGCTCTACTATAGTAGTTCTCTTTGAAGCCAACACATTATGTAGATAGATAGATGGATAGATGGATAGATGGATAGATACGTTATTGATCCCGAGGGAAATTCAGGCATCCAGTAGCTTATGCAGTAAAGTACAGTGAACCCACCACCAAAACAGCAGGATCAAAGTCAGTAAAAGAACACAATTCACATCAGCATTCAAGTAAAAATTCAAGTGGGGTTAAAGTGACATATGTCGAGTTAAGTCTGCATAATAATAATAATATTTGGTTAATATTTGCATACTTTCTTCATATAAACCACATAAATGTAGTGTAATCAATGCTTCGGCTATAATAAATAATCAATATATTCTTTACATACGTAATTTTGAAAGCGTTACTACAACCCCAGTTTGCAAACAAAAAGAACTACAACTATGGCTGCTAATTTGTCGCTGGTATATGGCACAGCTCTAGGGAATTGTAGTTTTTAAGAAATATGGGTCTTTTTCCTGTAATCCCAGGTTACAAATTCTGAATTGACAGTATAGTGGGGGGCTTTAAGGGATGGGAATCACATTTTTGTGATCAGATTTTAAATATTTAATTGTTTAATGGGTTAAAATTATATTTTACCATATTTGATAGCGCCCCCACTTGGTGATTTTACCCACATGGATATAGTCACATAGCAGAGGTCAAGAGCTCTTTATAACTGTTGGTCTCATGTCTGTAGCCCCTTCTGTTACTGAATAATAAGCTCTCAAACATGCACTGACTTCAAGGTTCAAAGGTCAATATATCAAAGCAGGAGCCATTTACAGTCTTCAGACTGACATATGTTACCCTCCAGGTTGAGACCTTTCCGATGATGCATTTGGTGTAGTTCCATGACAAATTTTAAATTTTGACATTTCATTGCCAAGCCTTAGCTGAGGGTTAGTTTCACTGACGATTTGATGTTTCAATGCATGAAATGAAAGGTCTTCTCTTTTTTTCTTTTTTTGGGGGGGTAAATATTGAAAGAAATACTATAATTGAATAATTTTGGACTAATTTACAACAAAACTAGTAAGTTTGGCACATTTTAAACATTCTTTTTCTGATAAATTTAAAGATCTTTCCTCTCAGACCTAACCCTAACCACTAAACTTCATACATGTAGTGATAACCTGTATGATCAGCAGGCTTGCAGTTATATAATATGAAAGTTTATTCATTTAGTCAATATGTCCACAAGCAAAACAAACAAACAAAGAGAAAATATCTTTTATTTAATGTATTGGGCCACCAAAGAGCCCTCTGAAACATAGCCATCGGCTGAGATACAGTATGACCATGAAATGCAAAATGATATGTGTATATAATGTAATGTGTGTATATATATATATATATATATATATATATATATATATAATATGATGATATAAAAAAAAAACTAAATTACTCTGCATTTAGGTTGGTGGAAAAAATAAACATAGGCCACACCCATATTGACTGATTTGCTAAAATATTCTAGCCTACATAATTATCTAAGATATTTTAGCTATTAATATAGGAAAGCATGTGTGCGTGTGTGCACGCGTGTGCTGATACATGTACTTTTGAAAATGTCTCACAAAAAGGAACTTCACCTTATCTATTGCAGTGCTTAGAAATGTTAATATTTACAGATAGCAGTGGCATATGCCCTGTGTCAGTCAGATTTCCAAAAACAGACACCTTTTTTTTTTAATGTTGTTCTAAAATATCTTATATTGCATACACATACACAGAAGCAGTTTGTTTTAGATTGACATTTTTATTTTTTGTATTTTTTTTTCAAAAGACAAATTTTTGATGTCTGCACTTACACATTAACATTTCAACACAGAAAAGCTTTTGCAGATGGCCACCAGACAATGTATGTTAAAAACAAACAAACAAACAAACAAACAAAAAACAATTTCAAATGTGTCAAATATTTGTTTTCCACACAAAAAGTCCAATTACCTTAGCATTATGTACTAGTTGTGTTGACCTTGCATGTTAGCTTGCAACCAGTACAAATACAATAAAAATGTGGCCATTTCCTGCACTTATCTAGGACAGCACACCACCAGCCTGCCATAACATGGACAGAGTAAATAAGCAGTGTAGTTAACTATGGAAGAGAAGAGGAAACATTTAAAGCAAAAAAAAAAACAAAAAAAAACAACACAAGAAATAGAAACATATTGTCCGGACTTTAGCCTACATAACATGTGTTGCAGCTGCCAAAAGCTGCAATGAAAACTGGCAAAAAAAATCACACTGTATCAATGCCTAAAGAGTGCATTACATAAAATAAATATGTTCTTATGCATAAACAGCATGACAGTTTTAGCCTTACTTCAGCTGAAACCCTGGTGGAGTAAAAAGGAGTTGGGAGCAAATAGACAATACTTCGAAGAGAATCAGGGTACCTGCACATTTTCTGTTTAAAGATTCAAGACTTTTTCAAGATTTCTCTGTACAGCCTTGGCAAAATGTCTACAAATCTTCCTCTAACAGTTCTGAACTACTGCTTTGATGTTCACTTTCCTCTTCACAGTCCTCTATGTCTCCCTGTAACATGATAAAGGATGAACCTGTGTCAACACAGGCATAGGTGCTTGCGACCTCTCTCAGTTTTTGCTGCAGAATGTGCCGCTTGTGGAGAAGACAGCAGCGCAGTCCTTTGTATCCTTCTGCCGTCAGCTCTCTGGGAGAAGCTAGAGAAAAAAAGAGAGAGAGAGAAAGAGAGAGAGAGAGAATTGAAAATTAGGCAGCTTTTAATGAACATTGAATTTTAAGGTGGTGTGGATAATTAAAAAACACTATAACACCCTAATGCTCAGTGGCATCAGTATATTTTTTCTATATACTAGATAACTGGGTTACACAAATTTTAGTCAATGGGAACCCCCCCACCCCACCCTATTTTCAAGTAAATATTTGTAGATCATACTATGGTTCTTGATGTCCTCCTCGGTCTGATGAAGGAGGATGTCCAGTTTGTCCAGCGCCTTTCTCAGATATTGGCAATGATGGGTCATCTCCTTCACAATGATTATCTTCTCCTCTTCCATACGGTTCACCAGCATTACCTGATCAAACAGCCGCCTCTTCACACGCAGACTCCCCACTATTTTGCAAAACAGAACAGACAAAATCAAAACAATAAAACATTTTGCCACAAATAATTTCAGTGAGACGATATTGTTTAAATGGTTACTTTGTCGCTGCTCTAGGAACAGTATTTAGTTATATGTAATATCCAAATCAACAAACCCCGTCTTGAAATTACTCTTTTTAAAAGAAGTCCAATAAGGGGTATTGATGAAAGTAGCATTAATAAATCCTAATGATGACACCATTCCTAACTGTCTCAACCTGGTTTCCCTGAAAGAGGTCCTTGGGGTCCCCCAGGAAATGGAGAATATTTTAATTTGACTATTATCTGACTATTATTTAATTGACTTCACTGTTAATCTGCCAATCTACAGTATAGACAGTGATGGAATAACTAAATCTGATCAGATGGGGATCCCTGAGATTACTGTTTAAATATTGGCCACGGCCGGATGGGGATATGATGTGAAAATCAAGGAAATGTGTGCTTCTGCTTTTTCCTTTACTAAGATGGGCTAGTTTTTAATTAAAATTGTACTGGGTGCGTGACATATTGTATGTTCTGAGAAGACACTGGTATAAGCAGTGCAGCTCCCATTACAAAATAGCAGAAAACACAACACTATTAGTGTACACTAATAGTGCACTATCACAGTATCAGTAAGAGTTAATACTAGGTGGGCAAACATACTTATTTAAATCATCCAGCAAGTATTCAAGTACTCTTTTCTTTGTTGTTTTGCTTTTTTAACACATCTACAGAACACGCAGGGCAGCACAACTGTAATATTATTTTGGTTAATAAAATATTTAGAATTTGAAATGCTTGGAAATCAAAAATTTTGCAAGTGAAAATGGAGTTCTTACCCGTCCTGAGCGAAGGGATCGGTGTTCAAGCATCTTCAGGAATGCTTGTTGTGATAACGATGGGCTAGCAAGTTTGATGTGTTCAAATGATGTGAATACATCAAATTTGAAGAGCATCTGGCAGCTGGTGGTTGCTGGCCAGTACCTGCATTCAATCAAGTCACTGACCCCTGGGTCCATTTGCCTGAACACAGTGGACAGCACACAGCTGTCCACAGCACACAGGTACAGGTTGTATGGACCTGAAAACAAAAATATATTTACAATTTGGCAAATTTGTATCACACAGGACAGAAGGATAAATGTTCCAGGGTTCGCTCTCTTATTGAGAAATCATTTTCCAGGACATTTCCCACAAGTTTCTCTTGATAATAAAGGACAGCACTTGCTCACAAACGTTCATATCGTTTATCAATAGGCTTGGTTTTGACACATTTAACATCAGTTTCATTCCTCCTTTTGTGTGTCTTGAGTGTCTGAGGTTCATGGCTACACCCAGCACTGCGAACTGTACAATAAGGATGTCTCCACTGCATGCCAGGAGAGGTCATACCTGCAATACCGCACCACCTATCCTACCAACAGTCGTGCCTCATAAATACACACCGATACATGAATATAATACATGTAAATTTTTCCAGGACAACATAAATTTATATTTATGTTTTTGGGATATCTGGGTCATTTTGGTTATTTGCCAGGAATTTACGTGACTTGAAAACTACTTTCTAAATTTCCAGGTTTTGCAGGACGTGTGGGAAGCTTGTGTAAGACATTATTATGCTTGACCACACATCACCTTCTACTGGGATATAAAAAAAAAGGAAGTTAGAACATACCATTGATAGTCACCAAGACAGTCTGCTTGCCTGGAGTGACAGTTAAGACCTGGTTTGGGCCACAGGAGCAGATCTGAGTTGGTTTAGGTATCGGAAGCAGACACACTGCAGAAAAAACAATGTCAGAAATTCATTCATTCATTTTACAGGCCACTGGGGTGCTGGAGCTTATCCCAACATTCACTGGCACAACAATTTCAGTAATGTCTGAAAAATTAGGACATACTGTCAAATTAAAAAGGCCACTTTAAACAGTTACAGCAAACTTCAGATATGTGCATGCAGTGCACATTAGGAAAACAATATGGGGATATATACTATATTGTTTGAACACACCTTGTTCACCAAGTTGATGCTGGTCACTTTGGTTGACCACCACAAAGGACGTAGGTGGAATTGGTTTGAGAAAACCTTCAAACATGGCTTCTCTGTCGTGGAAGACTTGTGCTTTGTGGGTGGCTGTGTCACATGCTGGACAAAGAAACTGATGTCCGAAAGGAATACAGTCCAGGCACCGGACAACAGCATCAGCAACCCGGCATTGCTGACAGTAATGCTGTGTTACACTCTCTGCAGCCAGGTTGGAATTCAACAGCTCTGGCAGTGCAGCTCTGAATTTTTTGTCACAGTTTACTTGTCTTCGGGTCCACTCAGACATGCTGGGTGTCTCCACTTCTGCTGATGCAGGGACACTGTCTGAAGATGCTGATCTAAAAAAGTAAAATGTAAGAAATCATGTAAAAGACAGTTAAACTAATGCATTCTAATAAAAACAAAAGTTATTTCCTACATGGCTTTGTTACTCAGTATTCATCATGACTATGGTCACTACATGCCATAAACAGCTGCCTATATATAAATATTTTTTGACTGAAAGATAAAGGTTAACTGTCTGAATTCAATATGCATACCAATACTTGGGACCTCTTGAGGACTGTCATTTGCTTGCAGCTCCTCAACCTCTGGAAGCTCCTGACTGACAGCAGGTTTAACTCCAAACACAAAACATAATGATGTATGAAACACTACTGCTGACCAACAGCATTAAAAATTGTGAATAACATCACAACTGTATTATATTTGCTTACCAGGTCGATACTTCCTGGGACGTTGCGCTACAATGTACCCATCCAAGCTCCTCTTTCTCCAGGAAACATTGGAGCCTGGAGTCCTCTTTTGATTTCTTTTCTGTGAAGGAAAAAGTAAAAACTAGGATGACATATTTGCCTTTATTGTGTTAAAAAAGCAAAACAACAAAGAAAAGAGTACTTGAATACTTGCTGGATGATTTAAATATTTATTCACATTCTTTTCAGATGTGTGAATAAGTGTTAAAAGTTAAGGTAAATGCCATAATAGAGAAATAATGTATGTAATGTAGAGAGTAAGCTGAGTGAATATAATTGC
Source organism: Myripristis murdjan (assembly GCF_902150065.1). Classification (NCBI taxonomy): domain Eukaryota; kingdom Metazoa; phylum Chordata; class Actinopteri; order Holocentriformes; family Holocentridae; genus Myripristis; species Myripristis murdjan. The sequence goes on from NC_043988.1 coordinate 3,137,778, forward strand.
TCTGGCAGTGCACTAATCAAAACAACAAGGACTCTGTATTAACAGGTTAGGAGTAGTCACTGAATGGTCCCTCATCACTTGTGCCTGTTACTATGAAAACACCAATGGGATTGCGTGTTCTGTGTGGCTATAGCCTACCGTAATGTTAAGTCAACAACAGGGAACCAGAACCTGATTCTCTTAAGCGATTGCACATCTGGCTAACGTTAATTTTACACCCTCAATGCCTTTCATCGTTTTATGGCATTCTACAATTCTATCCCCTCCAGAAGTGATGGCTTCACAGAATTTCAGTTCAAAAATCAGGTTGAATGTGAAGTTCACGTTACGCTGGGATAGGAGCACTATCTTTCGTATGGTATGTGTCACATCCATGGTCACCCGTTACTAGGGTGGCCATACGTCCGGATTTAGGCCGGACAGTCCGGAATTTAAATGCCTTGTCCGGCGTCCGGCGCAGCCTCAAGCCGGACGCTTATTTGTCCTCCTTTTTGGAGTTGCACTTGAACGCAACGCTGGCCCGGACTGCACATCGATATCAGTCATATTTTTCATCATAGACTTTTAAATTACAATCCAGAAAGTGCATTAATTGGATGCGCGTTAGTTTTTCTCCTCCTGCTCTGCTGTGTGCTCATGCCGGAGTGCGTGTGTGTGGCGCTGTCTGAAGTCTGAAGTCACTGGCTAACAGCAGCACACTGGCTTAGCTTGTCTATTCAGAGAAGAGGTATCACTTCGGCTTATTTTTCAATCTATGTTATCACATGCATACTACTGCTCATTCATTGGTAGCTGAATTGTTAGGTCTGTTTGATAAGTAATTTACATTTTTAAAATAATAATTTAAAATATTGTTAAATTAAAAAAAAAAAAAAAAGCCAACATGATGCACGTCAAAGACTAAAAGAATATTGACTAAAACTATTGACTAAAACTAGACTAAAATACTTTGGATTTTCTTCGACTAAACCTAGACTAAAATTCCAAGACTTTTCGTCGACTAAAATGTGACTAAACAAAAAAGAATTCAAGTTGACTAAATATGACTAAAAGTAAAAAGGGCATTTGACACTAGACTAAGACTAAAACTAAATTGAAAATAGCTGATGAAATTAACACTGGTGGACCTGACTCAGTAACCCCCCCGCCCCCGCATCACCACCCCCCAAAGTGTCCTCCTTTTTGGTGTTGTGGAAATGGCCACCCTACCCGTTACTATGGACGCGACTGCATACGTCAGCTGTTGTGCTCTCTCTGACTGGTTGAAAATAGGCGAGGCTCATGGGTATTGTAGTAGTTGTCATGGAAACGAGTGGATACTATGACATAAGACGCATTTTAGTCAGATATTAAGCTAAACTATTTACCTTTATTGTTAGTAGGAGCAAAAGAGAATGAAATAATGAAATAATCTATACCTCCGTCAAATATCATGAACGTACACCATATGTGTGGGCCCTAACTACTGATAGTGAGCGCGTTCCCCGGCAAATGGCGACCGCATTTTAACATGCAATTTAACTTCGCATTCCCTAAACCAATAACACTACAGTTGCCCATTGAGACTAGGCCACAAATCGGACAGCTACAAAAAGTTGTAAGCCTAACTTAAGTGTAAATAGGCGACATTCTGCTTACATTTTTTAGAGTAAAGGTTGAAATTCAGTAGGATAGCATGGCTCCTTGTGGCAAAAAAATTCGTACTCAGGTCATAGAATCTCAGCGGTTGAAGAATTTCTAACGTTAGCGGTCCCAGCCTTGTTTTACCTGTTAACCGCCCTCAGTTATTAAGCATACATTAATTTTAGATGTCGAATGCAAAGGTGATGCACTATGCATTAGCATGAAATAATTAGCTGGAAAGTCTGTATGTAAACTAACGTTACCTTAAATTCGCCGATAAAATCACGACTGTTGCAACTGATTTTGTACGTAAACGACAAAGTAAACCAGCTTTGTTGCATAACTGCATAAATCGTTGCGATTATTAAACATAAACAAATAAAATTAAAGACAAAACTTGCCGGACTTACCAGGGCTCCGACGCTCAGTCAAATCCGCGGGTCACTGACGAGACCCACAATGCACCAGACTGTCGTTATTTACACGACCGCTAGAGGTCGCTTAATCTTGACACGTACCCATGGGTCGTAATATGCTGCTTGTGCAAATGACCTTCTGTGTCGTTTTTAGGGGGAGGACAGGCTCTGACCCGCACATGCCGCAGCACCATCAGTCGCCATCAGGCGGGCCTGCCGCGGCACCATCAGTCGGCATCAGGCTGGCCGGCCTCGGCACCGTCCGGCACCGCGCCCACCCGGTCAGGTTTGCCAGATATGACAGGTGAGTTGCCTGATGCTGGCCAGTGCGGCGGCCGGCTTGCCTGATACCGACTGATGGTGCCCCGGTGCCGCGGCCGACCGGCTCTGCTAAATAATGGCGAATTTGGCGATTTTTTTTTTTTTTTTTTCGGGCTTTATCGGGCTGTCGGGCCTAAAGTTCGGCTAATTAGTCGGGTCGGGTCGGGCCTCGGGCTGGCCCAGTCGGGCCCGGGTCGGGTCGGGTCTTAATTTTCAGGCCCGATGAGAACTCTACCCCGGACCAGTGTTCTATCGATTTTTGCTACTTTGTCGAAATTTGCTACCGCCGCATAAACCGACAGGTTAATCTATCGATTCAAGCTACCGTATCAAAAAATGCTACTTTATGGGTTTCTACCTTTATATTAAATAAAGGCATTAAGTGGGCAAAGTTATCTTCTCTTGTGTGTCTAGGTACAAAAAGTGTGATGAAATTTAGACAGACCATTTTAATATTTAAAATCAATATTTAAGGGGTAGCATATTTCGGTAGTCCAGTAACAGCCTATCAAATAATGCTACCGCTACTCTATGCATTCATATAAGACTACTGATCACCTCACGGGCGCTGTAGGATGAATGGCAGAATGTTTAGACAGAGCATTTTAATATTTAAAATCAATATTTCAGGGGTAGCATATTTTGATAGTACAGTAACAGCCTATCAAATAATGCTACCGCTACTCTATGCATTCATATAAGACTACTGATCACCTCACGGGCGCTGCAGGATGAATTGGGAATAAAAAACACAAGCAATCGAACCTGATATTAATGAAAGTGCCAGTGTGTTTACTGTAGCTGTTGCTGCTGCAGTGTCTAGATAGATAGATAGATAGATAGATAGATAGATAGATAGATAGGTATGCTTTATTGATCCAAAACTGGGAAATTCCCACGTTACAGCAGCATCATCAATAAAAAAAAATTAAATTAAATTAAAATTAAGAAGTATACACAATAGAGACCCAATATACTAAATATATACACTAAAGACAATAAGGGCTAAGTAATAAACCAAACTGAGAATATGAGATGTTGAAATATATCAATTCAGTTCAACTGTAAATAGTTAAAAGTTTGTTTTTGTATTTTATAATATATTTTTTTGTAGCAATATGTAGAGTAAATAAATTATAAATTAAACATAACACTTTTTTTTTTTTTACATTAGTAATTCATTTTACGCATAATTTTACATTATTTTTGGTAATAAATTAATTTGAGCAACAAAAAAATCTGAAGAGCTGAAAGAGCCGGCTCTTTTAAGTGAGCTGAGCCAAAAGAGCTGGTTCTCTAAAAAGAGACAGAATTCCCATCACTATAATCTCCATCTTGGAGCCTCCCGACTCAAATCCACTTGACGGCCGCACCACACTCGAGCAACACTCCTGTAACGTTTGTTATTTTGTGTGTGTGTGGGCCCACTGAAAGTTATGAATAAGTGTGTTATTTGATGTGAATTTATTATAGGTTTATAATGATAAGCAGAGAGAAAGAGGGATTTTAACATAAATCTGAGAATCTCTTCACATAAATCTGAGAACATATATAGGTTTTTGAGTAAGAGTTTGGGTACTTATAAATACTTATACTTAAAAATAATATACAGTACAGGCCAAAAGTTTGGACACACCTTCTCATTCAATGCATTTTCTTTATTTTCATGACTATTTACATTGTAGACTCTAACTGAAGGAATCAAAACCATGAATGAACACGTGGAGTTATGTACTTAACAAAAAAAGGTGAAATAACTGAAAACATGTTTTATATTCTAGTTTCTTCAAAATAGCCACCCTTTGCTCTGATTACTGCTTTGCACACTCTTGGCATTCTCTCGATGAGCTTCAAGAGGTACTCACCTGAAATGGTTTTCCAACAGTCTTGAAGGAGTTCCCAGAGGTGTTTAGCGCTTGTTGGCCCCTTTGCCTTCACTCTGCAGTCCAGCTCACCCCAAACCATCTCGATTGGGTTTAGGTCCGGTGACTGTGAAGGCCAGGTCATCTGCCGCAGCACTCCATCACTCTCCTTCTTGGTCAGATAGCCCTTACACAGCCTGGAGGTGTGCTTAGGGTCACTGTCCTGTTGAAAAATAAATCATTGTCAAACTAAACGCAAACCGGATGGGATGGCATGTCGCTGCAGGATGCTGTGGTAGCCATGCTGGTTCAGTGTGCCTTCAATTTTGAATGAATCCCCAACAGTGTCACCAGCAAAACACCCCCACACCATCACACCTCCTCCTCCATGCTTCACAGTGGGAACCAGGCATGTGGAATCCATCCGTTCACCTTATCTGCGTCTCACAAAGACACGGCGGTTGGAACCAAAGATCTCAAATTTGGACTCATCAGACCAAAGCACAGATTTCCACTGGTCTAATGTCCATTCCTTGTGTTTCTTGGCCCAAACAAATCTCTTCTGCTTGTTGCCTGTCCTTAGCAGTGGTTTCCTAGCAGCTATTTGACCATGAAGGCCTGATTGGCGCAGTCTCCTCTTAACAGTTGTTCTAGAGATGGGTCTGCTGCTAGAACTCTGTGTGGCATTTATCTGGTCTCTGATCTGAGCTGCTGTTAACTTGCGATTTCTGAGGCTGGTGACTCGGATGAACTTGTCCTCAGAAGCAGAGGTGACTCTTGCTCTTCCTTTCCTGGGTCGGTCCTCATGTGTGCCAGTTTCGTTGTAGCGCTTGATGGTTTTTGCGACTCCACTTGGGGACACATTTAAAGTTTTTGCAATTTTCCGGACTGACTGACCCTCATTTCTTAAAGTAATGATGGCCACTCGTTTTTCTTTAGTTAGCTGATTGGTTCTTGCATAATATGAATTTTAACAGTTGTCCAATAGGGCTGTCGGCTGTGTAGTAACCTGACTTCTGCACAACACAACTGATGGTCCCAACCCCATTGATAAAGCAAGAAATTCCACTAATTAACCCTGATAAGGCACACCTGTGAAGTGAAAACCATTTCAGGTGACTACCTCTTGAAGCTCATCGAGAGAATGCCAAGAGTGTGCAAAGCAGTAATCAGAGCAAAGGGGGACTATTTTGAAGAAACTAGAATATAAAACATGTTTTCAGTTATTTCACCTTTTTTGTTAAGTACATAACTCCACGTGTTCATTCATAGTTTTGATTCCTTCAGTGAGAATCTACAATGTAAATAGTCATGAAAATAAAGAAAACGCATTGAATGATTGCATTGAATTGTCCAAACTTTTGGCCTGTACTGTATATATATAATTTGTACATTTTTCTGGGGAAAGAAACTGATAAATTTGCTCATTTTTGCAGTATTTTCGTTTATTTTTGAGAGTCTATCATTTGTATATTTTAAAGGGTCTAAGTAATATTTTTTTTATTTCATTTTCAAGTGAGAGTATATTTTATTTATGTTATTAGAAAAACAAACAAAGAGTAAACTGTTGTTCCCTTTCATTTAAAAACATCTGCGGTCAGTTATTTAAAACAGTGGTTAAAGTACATATCTACTGTTAAGTGTTATTTTTTCTAGTAATTAGAGTGCAGTCAGAGTACTTTTACCTCACTCAACATAGATAAACCTTTGTGGTTTCTACCTGACAATGAACCCAAACACCCCATCATTCTTGGTAAAGGTGAGTTAAAGTAACTGATAAAAAGCATAGGGGGGTGCTATACTCTCATTGGAGCAAATCACCTGCAGATACAAAACTGAATCTTACTGTTATGCAGATGACATGGGGCTTCTGATTTCCCCTCTGTTATGTCATGCCTGTCTGATATTAAGTGATGATGTAATTAAAAATTCTTCCGCTGAATGAATCCAAGTCAGAAATCAGTGTGACTTCCCCTCCTGGTCTCTGCAGTACCACTGAGCTAAGACAAATTACCAAGATCAAATCATCTCTTTTATTTACAGATTTTGAGAAAGTCAGCTATGCTTTTATCTATTCTATATCTAGACTATTGTAATGCACTTTATTCTTAAGCTAATTCAGAACGCTGTTGCCAGCTTACTTCCACATTCAAAGGGAAGTGAGCGTATACATGTCTCCTCGCTTCCCTTCATTTGTAGCCTGTCAACTGCAGGCCTTTTAATTACTTGTAGTCATCAAACAATTCAAAATGGAAATGACGATGTAAGGTCACTTGGAGAACAAATTGACAGTGAATGAAGCTACCATGTTGACATGACATGATCACTGGGTGTCAAACTCAAGGTTGATGAATCTTGCCCAAGTTTCAAGTTTCCCACTTGGAATTCAGACTTGAAGGATCCTGTTTGCATGTTGTCAAATAGGAAGGAGGCCAATATTTGAACTGTGACATCTCTGAAATGCAGCATAAATGTGTGTGTTGTTTTTTTGAAGTATCCTGTGGTGGAAGTGGTGAAGAGGTTCAGCTATTGTTGTTCACTGCAGTTTTCTGTGTATTCAGCACTTGCTTATTTATGTTTAAAGACACTTGTATTCCATTCTGAATTTTGGATTGGCCCCTTCGTGCATGAATATTTCCCACCAGTGTCAGAACAGACACCAATTTTGGACAAACAGGAACATTCTACAACATCTTTGTTGGTGAGGATGGAGCGAACGGTGCATCTCTGTCTTTGTATGAATGGATCAGACAGCCAGGAAAAAACCATGCACCCAAAGGTACAAACAAGTATGTTTTATTGTTTAGAAAATAGGAAACTCGTCAGATAAAAAAAAGTCAGACCAACACTTCACAGATTATATAAATATACAAATATACAAATTATTTACTAGATATGTACATGGAATTTTTCAGTGAAGAGAACCAAACTGGCCATGGAAAATGTTGTGGACAGTGTAATCCACTTGCTACAAGACTTTGGAAATGTTGCTTCTCCTGATGAAAAGTCCTTCAGTGGCGTAATCCCGTCTTCAGTGCAAAGGCTGAGGTGATTGTTCTCCCACAGAGCTACAGCTTAGATGTTGTGGGGGCGGCTGATGAGGTCACGGTCACTGCTGCTGGCTGGCTGGGAGTGTTGGGGCTCACACCATTGACCCTGAAACAAGAGATGCAAATGCACTGTTACCTCAAAGCAATGGAGATGCAATAAAACACATGTTGTCTTAGAGACTGTCAGCTTTCAGGTCAATGTGTCATCTGTCATCTGCAGTGGCAGCACAGCCAGGCTCCTCTTACCTGTCCTTACATCTCTGAAAGATCCGCTTGCCAAATGGGGACTCTGGATTCACACATTTCTTGGTATCCTTTGTCACAACACTGGAGAAGCAGAGAAGAACAGTGTTAGAGCCAGAGGACAGAGCGCAGCCCGAGAAAAGAATGACAATGACATGTCAACAGTTTTCACTGAGTTTGGCTAATTTACTCACATAAGCTCCGCCTTTGGACAGAAAGGACTTGAGTCGTATCCCTGACAATCCGTGATGAGTTTTGGGTTGATATGATTGATGGCACCATCCAGACATTTGCATTTAGTTTTAGGTTGCCTTTGCCCTGTGTGGAATAAGGACAGATGATTGTTAGGGAAAGTTATGAAGTCAGAACGGAGCATTTGACAGGAGAATTCACTGTTTTAGTTCTACAGAGCTGCTCTGGAGGAAGATCTAAAACTGCAGTCTGCACAGAACACAAAGCACACACACACTAAGTCAGCTTGTTAGTCATCTGTACAGTCACAGCATTGGAAGGTATTTCACAACACAGCACCCTCAGGGCAACTTGGACCAGATACATGGCAGGAAAGACGAGTGAGTTTGATGTGACACACAGAATTGAACTTTGGCAGCGTGTTGGGTTGTCTAGTTCCCTGGACACTCATTTATGCACTAAAGGTGTAATTTAGGGAGCTGTTCTGCTATGGAAGTGAATGGAGAGATAAAACTGAGGAGCACAAAGGACAAAACACAAGTGTTTTAGCAGCATGTGGACTGATATCACACCCAGGTATCACACACGCCTCCTTACCTTGTACACAGAGGACAAGCAGGCAGGCCAGGAGGGCGATGAGTGCTGACTTCATTGTGCCGGCTGTGGACTGATGCTGCCTGGGACTCTGCTGTGTCTTCAGTGTTCAGTCTGAGCCGCTGGGGTAGCAATGCTCTGCACTGAGTTTGTTCTCTCTTTTATACACTGACAAACGCCCCCACACACACATGCTGGCTGCTGTCCAAACAGAGTGCTTTCACTCTCCTCCTTCCTCTTTACACCAGAAGGCTCAACTGGATTTCCCGGAATGACTCTGTCTTAGGCTGAAACAAGCTGTAGGTAACTGAAGTCAAAACGTGAGCTAACTGAATGAACCTGAGTGCTTCCCTTCTGCTGCAGGAGAAGAGCCCAACCAAGTACTGCCTGTGGTTTGACAAACACAAAAGGTAGACAGACAAAGACCGAGCAGAAACACAAGTGAAGGTGACACTCAAGGAAAAAACCTCACCGTTCAAAGAATGTTCTGTAATTCCTAAAAAATTACACTGATGAGAACCAAATCTATAGACTAAATAAAAATGTATTACAAAGGGAGAGCGAGAAACTGCATGGCTCTAGTGGCTCATATGACAGGTGCTCTTTAGTGGGGCAGTGAGAGTCCATTTAGAAACGAAATCCTGAAAGTCTTGCTTGATATTAATCTTAAAGTGATGCAGACAACCACTGAAAACACTAAGGCACTTTGTTCTTGAATGAAGCAAAATAATTATTTTTTCCATGAACAAGGCAAGTAAGCAGACCTACAAGTATATACCAGCCTCGGGTGCCATTTCACCCATGGCAGGTAGATAATTCCAGTTAATTATGTGTTTGTCAGACCCTGAAGAAGACTGAGAGTTGATTTGCTTTTGTCTGCTTAGCTTCCTCAAATGACTAATATTCAGTTGTCTTAGGTGAGCAAGATTTACACATTGATGTGAGCATCCTGTTTTGCTTTATGGAAACTATAGGGAAATTATAGGGATTTAGGCCTTCAAAACTCAGAAATCCTGTAAGGTGACAACAGAAAACTGCACACAAAACTCTCATGTTCACCAACCTAGTTGCTCTGTGATGCCTGTACCAAATGAAACCACAGAGACCAGGGACAAATAAGATCTTGGGCCCTATCTTACACCCGACACACAACAATGCCAAACGCAACCCAAGTGTCTTTGCTGGTTTGCAACCAGTGCAGTTGTCATTTTCCTGTTCAGCGGCAGTTAAAAGTGACTGAGCAACAAACAGCAGCTCTGACGACAGTGCTGCAGTTTCCTCTGTGATTTGAAGCTCATTATCAAGACAGGAATGATTTGTAAAGGTCAATGCATATCAGCCTTGGCCAGTTAACTTGAAAAAATAGTTAAAATGATGTGGCTTAATGAAATATCAAGAAGTAGGGTGAAGCTTCCAGTGAAAAAAGAATTATTTTGGAAAAAGGGAAGCAAACCCTGCTTAACATGGGGAACTTCCTCACAGTCACACAAAGCTCTTTAGGACGGCCTACTTCAGAATATTGCTTTTAGCAAAAATTGTGTTCCTGTTCTTGTTGGAATAAGACCTTAGAACTATCTTGTCTGTCTGTGAACTATTTAAAAAAAAATTAGCCTAGCAAGCTAGCCTTAGGTAGCTATTTCATTGAAGATAATGAGCGATCTCAGACAATCTGCTTCTGTCTCTTGGCCCTTTTCCATTAGTATCTACTCGGCTCGACTCAGCTCGACTCGGCTCGACTCTACTCGCCTCGACGCGGTTTAGGTGGTTTTCCATTACAGTTGAGTAGCACCTCGCCGTGGGTGGAGTCGTCATAGCAAGGCGGCGCACCGTCCAGCTCCCTCTGGATTCTTTGGGCCGCCACAAAGCTCAGAAAAGTCTCCACGTCTTTATTTGACCGCGGTCGCGGTTTGCTTGCCACTTTCCGACTTTGGCAACTTCACTGACGATCAATGCGCACGGCCGCTGTTGCCGTTTTTTTTTTTTTTTTTTTTTTTTTTTTAATGTTTTGTTTTCGTGCAGGAGTCGCTCTCGTCACTCCCTGTCCAATCAGTGGCCTGCACGGCGTTAACGTCACATTTTCAGCTCGACTCAGCTCGCTTGGAACCCCGGCTGAGTAGGTGCTAAAATGGGACCTGCTAGCAGGTACTACGACCTAATGGAAAAGCTCTCAAACCGAGTAGAGTCGAGCTGAGTCGAGCTGAGTCAAGCTGAGTAGGTACTAGTGGAAAAGGGGCATCTGTGGCTGCTACTGCTTTTTATTTATTTATTTATTTATTTTTTGGCACAGAATGATAGAGTTGATGCAGACATTACTGGATCTGTCTTAATGCTGATAACAGGACAAACACAGTTATGAAAAGTAATTTGTGCAAAACTCCTGTCAATGTGCACACAGTAGTGTTATGTGCATTTTCGTTTTTGAAAGCAATATTAATATTAATATTGATATATTATTATTGGGGGTTGTGGGGGAAATAATACACTATATTACCAAAAGTATTCGCTCACCCATTCAAATGATCAGAATCAGGTGTCCTAATCACTTGGCCTGGCCACAGGTGTATAAAATCAAGCACTCAGGCATGCAGACTGTGAAACAAGACATTTGTGAAAGAATGGGCCGCTCTCAGGAGCTCAGTGAATTCCAGCGTGGAACTGTCATAGGATGCCACCTGTGCAACAAATCCAGTCGTGAAATTTCCTCGCTCCTAAATATTCCACAGTCAACTGTCAGCTCTATTATAACAAAATGGAAGCGTTTGGGAACAACAGCAACTCAGCCACGAAGTGGTAGGCCACGTAAAGTGACGGAGAGGGGTCAGGGGATGCTGAAGCGCATAGTGCAAAGAGGTCGCCGACTTTCTGCACAGTCAATTGCTACAGAGCTACAAACTTCATGTGACCTTCAGATTAGCCCAAGTACAGTACGCAGAGAGCTTCATGGAATGGGTTTCCATGGCCGAGCAGCTGCAGCCAAGCCACACATCACCAAGTGCAATGCAAAGCGTCGGATGCAATGGTGTAAAGCACGCCGCCACTGGCCTCTAGAGCAGTGGAGACGCGTTCTCTGGAGTGATGAATCACGCTTTTCCATCTGGCAATCTGATGGACGAGTCTGGGTTTGGAGGTTGCCAGGAGAACGGTACATTTCAGACTGCATTGTGCTGACTGTGAAATTTGGTGGAGGAGGAATTATGGTGTGGGGTTGTTTTTCAGGAGCTGGGCTTGGCCCCTTAGTTCCAGTGAAAGGAACTTTGAATGCTTCAGGATACCAAAACATTTTGGACAATTCCATGCTCCCAACCTTGTGGGAACAGTTTGGAGCGGGCCCCTTCCTCTTCCAACATGACTGTGCACCAGTGCACAAAGCAAGGTCCATAAAGACATGGATGACAGAGTCTGGTGTGGATGAACTTGACTGGCCTGCACAGAGTCCTGACCTGAACCCGATAGAACACCTTTGGGATGAATTAGAGCGGAGACTGAGAGCCAGGCCTTCTCGACCAACATCAGTGTGTGACCTCACCAATGCGCTTTTGGAAGAATGGTCAAAAATTCCTATAAACACTCTCCTCAACCTTGTGGACAGTCTTCCCAGAAGAGTTGAAGCTGTAATAGCTGCAAAAGGTGGACCGACATCATATTGAACTCTATGGGTTAGGAATGGGATGGCACTTCAGTTCATAGTATGAGTAAAGGCAGGTGAGCGAATACTTTTGGTAATATAGTGTATAACATTTTTCAAAATGGGTGAACTATCCCTTTAGTCTGCTACAAACACAACAATGTTTCATTTTCAGAACAACTGTGTATAAAGTGAGGGATGATTCATAGATACCTTTGCCCAGGGTGATAACAGATATTGATTAAGGAAAAACAAACACGTTGCATGCTAGTGATTGGATATTGTACTGTTTCTGTTTCTGAGTTGATACTTTTTCCCTGCACCTGCATCAGATTCATGTAGCTTTTCATGTATTTTTTATTAGACTTTATAACTAAAGTAATTATGATTGGAATTATTTTTATGAAGCAAGAAACTGCTCAATATTAAACAGAAAAGTCATATAGTTTAGTTTTTCATCAAAGTTTCACTTTCATATATAACTGTCTGTGTCCTTTCAGAACTACCTCTCAAGGAAATGCAACTGATTTAAAGTAGGATCCTCTGCAAGAACAGTCCAAAAATATGGACAGAGACACCAGCTCCTCTGCAACAGCACCTTGTGTGGTGGGGAAGTGGTTCGACAGTAAAGCCACAGTAAGACTCTTGGGAGAAGTGCAGCAGATTTCACCATTATGGTTTGTAGAAGCCTGATCTGATTCATGTGCTGACTCAGCTCACATCTTCCTTCTGCCTCTACATTCCCCATGGCAGGGAGGATTTCATGGAAATGGGATGTGAAACTGAAAGGAGCTACAGGATGGAAAATAGAAAGGGAAAGTCCAACACTTGGGTAACTGACTAAGTGTGTTAAAGGTGCAAGGCCAGAGAGAAGATGAGGCAACCTCAGACATGTCATGATGCAAGGCATTATCTTGTATATTCTTGGCAGAACTTTCTATTTAGTGGGAATTTCCACTTCCACTTCCACTTCCAGTTTGCATATATGGGCATGTGTTTATTTGGGTGGAAGAGCCATACTTTTTAATCAGTAAGAAAAAATGCCAGATGTCACAGGTCACAAAGTTGAGACGAGGTCCCTTCACTAGATCTTAATGGAATTTTCATTTTTTCACCTGTCATGTGAAAGAACTGTTCCTTTATTGCCTTTATTAACCCCTTTTGTGTCGTGTTTAAAATGAGTTTGATTTTAAATTCCTTGTTTTGGTTTATGACCATCCCCTTCCCTTCTCCTGCAGGCCTGCACACTTTTTAACTGTAATAATCTGCTTTGCTCACACTAGTTTAGATGCTAAAAGTCTTATTTTGGGAGGTGAATGGAGAGATGGAAATCCAGTACTGTGGATAAACAGCCCAGGGGAGCACAGGGCAGCTAATGAGGAGATTTCACCACCATGTGGACTCGAGCTGTATAACACCCAAGTAACTTCACAGTTCCGTCACTCTATTTAGGTTCAAGCTCTAAGATAGATCTTAAACTACATAAGGAATTTTAGAAAGTTCTTTAGAAGGCTCACACATGTCATTTCTTTAATGTTTTCTAAGTAACAGTGTCATTTCTTATAAATTTCTTCAGTTTTCCTTTTCAAAATAGAGCCTTAATTCAAGTACAGGCTTATCACCATTGGGGTTAAGGGACCAAATATATGATTTTATTTATTAAATGAAGCATGTTTGTTAATATTATTGCTGTCTAATGTAAATACTGTCTTATACATTATGTTGCGTGACTAATTCCACTAGGGCTGAACGATTAATTGCATTTGCGATAATATCGTGATATGATACAATGCGATTTCCTAACTGCAACTTGCGCAATTATAAGTTGGTCACGAGACGCAAGCTACAGCGAGTGGAGCTCTCAGCCGCACCAACTTTTCATCCTGCCCACCTGTTGTGCAACGGCCTCTGGCTCAGTGGAGCAGTCAGAAACTGATGCTGCGTTCCAGGACACCTGTAACTGGTGATTTACCGGTTAAAAGTGGGCGGGGCTATAGCCAAACCTGTGAATTCACGCCTGTGAACTCAATTGTGCTCAACAGACTCCAACTTCCTCGTTCGACGTCACGCAGTTTATGTTTTGTACACAAGAATGGCGGCCCAACTGGAGACGGTTGTTCTTATCGGTTATGCCTGGAACGGTTTGAAGTCGTGACTCGTGACTTTGAAGTCGTGATTTACATGTACAATTCCCCGCTGGAACGCAGCATGACACAAGTGAGACTTTAGTCTCAAAGAGGAACAGCACGTCGGTGGTGTGGAATTATTTTAGTTTCAAAAAAGATGTTGCGCAGCGGCAGGTGTTGTGCTGCAGAACATGCCGTGCTACCGTTGCTACTTCACGGGGTAACACTTTCAAACATTTCGGTCAGTGATCCCTGTCTTGAGGTATTTGGCTTGCCAGGCGCACTGGTGCTCGGCATTTTGGCCAGACAACTGTCATATATGGTTTTTGTGGTATTTTTTAAGTGCTGGAACAAGTTCGTAGTGTTATCCTGTAAATACATGGAATCAAACAAAACACAAATAACTTCATAAAATCATTTATTATTATTTGTCACCTAAAATGACTTCCTTGAAGCAAACAGCAAAAACCAAAACGGAGGAAAAGTCAGAAAAAATAAACAATAATAGAATAATGGAGAGCTTAAAAAATGTACCGTATTTCACCAATTAATCGCTCGGCCGCAAATAGCTGCCTGGTTCTTTTAAACGCCTGGGATCTGCACCCATTTTGCGTATTAAACGCCCACCCGAATAACCGCCGGGGTGATTATTTGCATTATATTGAGGTAAACCCAAAATAAGGCTATTCACCTTATTTTTGCAGAAGTAAACAATTAGCCGCACAATAACTGTGCGGCACTTCCGTTTTCTGTCAAAATAAGAGCGCTAGCTAACGTTAGAAAAAAAGGGTGTACCGTAATCTTACATCGACCGACTGTAAATATGTTGGACAGTAGCTGTCATCACAATAATGGCCTGGTGCAGGTCTGTGCAAAAATAAATAAAGGCCTGCAGCGAATAGCCACCTGGTTCTTTTAAACGCCTGGGGTCCAAGTTGATTTTGCGTATTAAGCGCCCGGCCGATTAATTGGGGACTTACGGTATGTGTTTCTGTGATCATTTTGACATCAAGTTGGAGATCAGAGCTCTAAATACTTCCTGACAGTGTTACACACCAAACCTTCACTCTAAATAAAACAAACCTTCAATAAACAAACCTTTACTCTAAATAAACAAACCTTCACTCTAAATAATATTTTTTTAAAAAATATTACCTGACAGCCAGGCTACAACATTTAACTATGTTACATTACACGTCTGTCTGTCTGTAGAATATCTCAGTCATTTCTTTCTCTTTTTTTCTTTTTTTTTTTTTTTTTTTTACAAATTGTTGCATTTGCAAAATATGAGGTTGGAAAGTGTCTTGTCCATGAGCCGTGCATGATGTGGCCTCATAATTACACCACCATGGCTAAAGACTTGACGCTGGAACTGAAAGTGCTCTCACTGCAACAGGAAAAAG
This sequence comes from Myripristis murdjan, assembly GCF_902150065.1. Taxonomy (NCBI): domain Eukaryota; kingdom Metazoa; phylum Chordata; class Actinopteri; order Holocentriformes; family Holocentridae; genus Myripristis; species Myripristis murdjan. The sequence continues at coordinate 3,153,233 of NC_043988.1, forward strand.
TGCAGGAAGGATGTTCCTGTTTGCATCCCAAAACGACAGACAAGCCTGCCCACAACAAAGGCTGAGATAGTTGTTAAACTGCATTTCTGGACTACTTGCTGTGTCCTGTTTGCGACGCTTTCTGTTCTCTGAGAACAGTCCAGTGCTCTCTTGTGGCTCTTTTTCCTCATCTTGGTATTCTGGACTCTGGACTGTTGTGACAGGTGGCACCTCACTTGGAATCAGATCTGATAAGACAAAGACAAAAAACAAGAGTGAATTTAATTTAAAGGGTGAAAATATGTGTGAACAGGTGTGAAAATAAGCCCATAATTGTTAGAAAGTGAACTTCCCCCCATTACTATATACCTTAGTTCAGTTTGACATGGTTGTATAAAAAGCTCTACACGTTTTATGTTGTGACAACAGCTTTGTGAATCAAAAGCTTTCGATGTCCATATTAGACATAATTTGATCATGATGATGCAAAGACATTCCTAAATACAGTCACTGACCTTTCACCATGTCAGCGACGTCATTCTTCATGTCATCACTGACAAGTACATCATGGTGAAGCCACATCTTAGAGAATGCTGGGTCCAAGACAGCTGCTCTGACATAGAGTGGGTCTGCAAATGGCAGTTCTTCTCCTGATGACATTTTGACGTTCACAAAGATCCCACGGAATCTCTTCTTGAGAGAGCTCTGGAGGCTATGCACCATGCTTCCCATGAAGCGCACCTGCCGTTTCAGTTTCTCCAAATGGTGATTTAGTGATAACACACGGGAGAACAGAGCTGACAGTCACAACCTTCTCACCCTGTGTTAGATTGGTGGCCTCGGCAAATGGCTGTAGGACATCACAAAGCTCTTTCATCAGATTCCACTCCCTAACTGAAAAGACCAGCTCATTGTGGCCTGTGCCCTGAAAAACACTGCACAGTTCCTGGTGGCTGAATGAGAGCCCTGCTTTGACTTGACGGAGAGTTGAATTCCGCCGGGTGTTCACTGTGTTCACTGCAGCAGGGACCCCACGCTGCCCAAACTTCTCTTCAAAAGCATCTTTAAAGGTGCTGGATGTATGCAGCAGAGAGCTCAGTTTGGAGCATTTTGCAATGGTGCTGTTCATGATCCTTGCATCTTTGAGGCCGTTACCAACAGTTAACTGCCGCATATGGGCAAAGCATTGCTGACGTTTATAGCTTCCTCTGGTAAGCACCTGGTCCACAGTTTCCCATTCATCTCTGGATAGGTCTTCCCACAACTCTGCATCATCCAGATTGTCATCATCAGTTCCTTCATGGCTGTATTCCTCTGGAAAGCACACCGTAAATGCTTGCTTCATATTTGCAGCAAAGTCAAGTTTTTGTCTGATGTTATATTGGTCACATATGGAATCAAAGGCTTCTGCTATCCGTTCTCCTGTGTGAGTTCCTTTGAATCTGTTGCAGACCAGCAAGTATGAATTCAGCTGAACTCCCTCAGATGTTGCCAATACATGGCCAGTGAGTCCCAGAAAGCCACTCATTCTCCTGTCTGACCAAATATCAACTGTAACTGATAAATGGTCTGCACCAGCAAGATGCACTTTTATTTTCTCTTGAATCTCTGCAACAAGGGATTCTATGTTCAAAGTCATTGTCCTGCGACAAACAGGCAGGTACTTGGAGTCAGCCACAGACAGGAAGTGTCGGAAATGCTCATTCTCTGTGATTTAAAGAGGCATGCTACATCCTATGACGAGGTCTGTTAGAATGGCATTTGTTTATAGCCTTCTGTCTTGGATGGTTCGCAAAATATGCTTCCAGAGGACGAGCCTGGATGAACTGTGAAATTGCAGGCTGTGTAGAATCAGTGTAGACCCTTCTCGTCTTTTCATACTCTGCAAATCTTTGAAACAGAAGCAAAAACAAGAATGGGATGAAAAAAAATGTGTTCTTTGTGGCTTAAATGTGTTTTTATCTATTAACTTACTCCTTATTAAACCACATTTACTTAATTTGTTTTATAACCATATTTATTGTTTTAAAACTATATTTACCTCATACTTACTCAGTTCTTAACCCATATACCCAGTTCTTAACTTCATATACTGTTTTAGCTAAAATTTACTTCTTTTTAAAACCATATTTAAATACTTTATTTGCTGTTTTCAACTTAAACCCCTATTTATTTCAAGTACTGTTTTCACACATTTAATCCATTTTAAATTATATTTACTTAATTGTCATTTATTAGTTAATTTCATATTTATATGTTCACTTCATATGTCTTGTTCTTTTGTCCACGCAATATTTACTTCATTTACTACTGTTTTTAGCTTGTAAATACTCCATTTTAAAACCATAACTTAATTTAATGAATTGTTAACTGCAGGGTTTCCGCTACATGTAAGTGATTGTGGCGCACCGCCACGGCAAAATAAAAGCCGCCACACCTTCGGAATGATGAGTTTTTTTTTTTCCAGATGTTAAAACAATTTAAAATATATTGTATGAATGGATATATATACACACATATACACTCGGGATCAAAATCCTAAGACCAGTTGAGAAATTGCAAGAATTTACATTTTGCACTGTTGGATCTTAAAAAGGTTCTAAGTAGAGCTTCAAAATGCGAAAAGAAGAAATGGGAGTGAGACAAAAAAAAATTTGAGTAAGCGATTTATTGCAAACAACCATTAAACTGAAATAGGCTGTTCATCAGCTGATCAAAAGTTTAAGGCCGCTGCCTTTAAAAGCCCAAATCTTGGCAAAAATGTGGATTCAGTGTCATTTTCTGTCAGGCATCCATACTGTCCTCCTTCAGAAAGGTCCAACCTGGGCTGGAACGGCACCTGTCAGATCCGGCAGACCAGACCTGACCGGGTGGCCAGGCTCACCGTGTGGTGCTGGCCGGCACCAGGTCTGCTGGATCTGACAAGTGTGCAGCGTACACAGACTGCTGTACTTTCATTATAAACCGACTTTTGTTTATACGGTTGCAGCAGCACACTAGTCATTCACACTAGTCAAATAATCTGGATTTTAGGGGGAAAAGGTGCTTGGGCGCGGAACAAACTTGGTAATGTGAGCAGCTCCTAAGAGACTATAAATCACACACAAATAGGGTTGCCAACCATCCCTTTAAATAGAGAATCGTCCCTTTTTGGCAACCAGAACACATGTCCAGTGCTGAACCAATAATGGATGCACTTGGTCCCTTATTTTTGAGAGATTATTTTTGTACAGCAGTAAACATTGAGAACAAAATAGCAAAACAAGGCAATCCTGTATAATATCGTACCTTCTCTGCATTATCTTTGAAAAACTCCTCATCCATCTTCAACTTGTTTAACTCAGACCGAAGCTCCATATTTTCCTGCAGAAGACGGGTTATTTCGGCACTGCTTTGTTCACAGAACTGGCATTGTGCTCTTAGTCTCTTAGTAGCTGGTTCATCTGTTTCTGTCTTTTCTCTCTTTTCCTCCTCTTCTGCAGCTCCTGCCTCTGCTTCATCCCCATATCGCTCTTCTTCTGCAGCTTCTCTGACTCCATTTCTCTCATCTCCAGTCACATCGTTTTGTTCATTTTGGCCTCCTCCCTTGGATTCTCTCCTGTGATGTCTCTATTGTCTGTGGGCATGTCGGTCTAACGCTGTGGCTGTGACCTCAGAGTGACCCAAGTGGAGGGTTGGAGCCCAGTCTGGATGAGCCTTGTACATCTCATACGCTGGTTTACCTTTTGGGGAGACAAAAGTATCCATGTTGAAAAAAGTATTGCAGTCGACAGCGGGCAGTAGGTGCTTCAGATCCAACTGAACTTCAGCCGATGTGGTGAACAGTACTCTTACAGGTGTTATAAGGAGAATTTCTCGTGTTTCACTCACAGTGATTAAAAATAGCTCTATACTTCCGACTGAGTTACACTTTGGAATATCTTAGTGGCTGAGCAGAGTATTTTGTTTTGATTACATCTATTCAGCTCACTGTGTTTGAGCTAGCCTTCCTAAGCTAGCCCACTTTGCCGCAATGCCGACAGAATAGTGCTCAGTTACAAAATGCAGAGGAACTTATGACTACTCCACTCAGGAACAGAACAAAATGAGAACAAATAACCATTTGCTAAGTGATGTTTATACACTCACCCGAATGAAAATGCCTGGAACACACTTTCAGAGATCTTGGGCTGTGTGCAAAGTGTATGTCCGTGCGTCTCACGGCGGAGATCCAGGCCATCCGTCTTCGCTTGGTTACTTCGGACACAAGTCTCCTTTGATTCTGTCTCCAGGCCAGAAAAGAATAAAAGGAGAGTTAGTCGTCTACTTTTTGGCCCCGTCGATCGTGTGAACGGACATTACATCCGATCACGCAACAGGTTCTTCCCATGACTGTTTTGTTTTGGGGTGCGGTCTTCTCGGCGGTCTTCTTTGCGCGCAACAACAAACAAGTGGCTGCACAATATATCATCAGCCCCTGCGGCGCTCTGGCCGTGACATCACGCCCCCATCCCCTATTGCTAGTACTGAATAGTGATGGGAATTCCATCTCTTTTTAGAGAACCGGCTCTTTTGGCTCAGCTCACTTAAAAGAGCCGTCTCTTTCGGCTCCCAAGTGGCTCTTCAGATTTTTTTGTTGCTTAAATTAATTTATTACCAACAATAATGTTAAATTATTTGCAAAATGAATAAAAAAAAAAGCGTTTTTTTGTTTGTGTTTTTTATTCCCAGTGCCCTGATGGGTGCACAGTTCTCATGTGTCTGTGCAGGTTGTTTGTGGAGCCGGCTCCATAAGAGATTTTTTTCTTGCAGACTCTACACTCTGCCTTTCTATTGTCAATAAAATTGAAATGGGTCCATATTTTACTCCTTTTCCTGCTGTCACTCATTTTCTTAACTATACCTTTCCAGTGCATTCATGTTGTCTCTCCTTGTGGCCCCTTGCTCTCTTTCTCTCTCGTCTCCCTCCCTCCTGTTCTCCTGTTTGTGTGTGCTGTGTGTGTAACTGCACCCCCTCGCCCCTCTGCTTAGCGCAGACACATAAGACACAGAGACGACACCACATACAACACCACATATATTGATTAATCACATGAGAGAGAGAAGGGGGAAAAAAAGGCTCCCAATCAGGAGCCGGCTCCTGTCGTCCACTTCATTTGCAACCGACACATCACTAGGGCTGTGTCCGAAATCACTCCCTAATCGCTATATAGTGCACTATATAGTGATTACGCCATTTTGTAGGGGTGTCCGAATGTTTAGTGATTATTAATGTTCACTATATAGTGCACTGGATGTATCCCACAATCCACTGCGAAATGTAGTGGACATCCGATGGTCACTAACCAGGCAATATATCCCGTCATGCTTTGCGGACAAGCAGTCGCGAAGGAAAAATTGCGGAGGGATGAGAGACGAGAGTCAAGCTTTCATACAAATGTAAGCATTTTTACTTAATGCTGTTGATATGCTGAAGTTTGTTAGCAGACTCTGAGCCGCGCAATAATGTAAGTATTTGTTGATGTTTTACGGTTTAATTACGGTACATTACGGTACAAATTATGGCTAGTGAGCCCGGTGGCTTTCTTCTGTAACACAAATGAGCAAAGTTAAGATACCTTAAAGCTAACGTCGGATATGCTAGTTTTTATCCAGTAAACTCAGATTTTAGTTTCACAACACCTGTAGAGAAAGTATTGTTTCGATTATTAATTGTAATCTTCTCAGGGACCGACGACAATGTGGCCAAGCTGATTCGCCTGAGAAGAGAGAAGGAAAATCTCTTCTCAGGCAAGAGGTTTGCCTCCGCTGCTGAATGGGAGTGAGTTACTTGAACTTTTAGCTTTGGTATCATCTTTTATTATGTGTAATGTGTTGACTTTCCCTGTGTTGTATGTCTTGTATCTTGTACCTGAGTCTGATTACACAGGCACGCACACACACATGTAATGGAGGTCCGCGGGTATAACCCGATAACATCGGTCACTGTGGTGAAGACAGGGCCTGCCTTCCGCACTTAACCTTTTCAAATGCCTACATTTTCCTTAGTTACACATTGTATTCATTTATTTCTGATTAACATATAAATTTATACATGTTTTCAACCATATTCACCCTTTTTTCTTCTGTCGCAGTATATTCACCTTTAATTTCTCAACCATGTGGTCCAAACAACCTGTTTGCTACTGTATGCTACGTAGTATCCAGGGAGTTTACATCTTTACAACTTAACCAGTAAAACTTTCTGCACATATAAATCATATTACAAAACGACATAACAAAGGTTTGGTAGTGATGGGCAAATGATCCCGAGGCTTTGGAGCTTGTGTCACTCCTCCTGAAGCAGAGTGATTCGAGTAGCTGTGTCGGAGCTTGTATCAAAACACCAGTGGCACGTGACCAATGACTTTTGAAGCTTCGAACGTCATCGCTGCATCACTTCGCACTTCGTTGCTTCAAAATGTTTCAAAGCTTTTCATTGGCTCATAGTCTTTCAGTGCGTTTCATTGGCTCATAGTGTTTCAATGCATTCTGAGCCAATCACAGCTTGACAGGTTTGACAGATTTGAGTGGTTTGGCGCCATACCAGCTATATAAGATGGATCATTATTCTTCAAAATGGGGTTATGAGGAGATAGAAATTTGGAGAGTGAAGTTGGTGTATTTTGGCAGTTTTCATGGCAAGTACAAGCAGTAAGCAACGTTCAAAAGTTTGGGATCATTTTGATCTCATACCACCAAATAAGGTATAATTCAGTTTATGGCCTGCATTTTATGTTTCCATTATTGAATTGTATTTTTCATTTTTAAATGGGTTTCAAAATTACAATTACTTGTAGGTGCGGTGTTTGCTCTGTACACAAGAGTCGTCTTACAGCCACAACACGTCATCTATGCTGAGACACTTGTGTGCCAGGCATGATGACAATCATGCCCAGAAACCAGTGACCCTGTCAACACTAGAAATCCTGACAGTAAGCTAATTATATACGTATATATACTGTATATATGTATGTGTGTGTCTATTTACTGTAGATGTTGTGTATCATGTTCATATAGCAACCTTTCTCCCACACAGTGTCCAGAAAACAGAAGCTGGATGAGGCCTTGGTGGACATGATAGTTAAAGATAGTCATCCTTTTTCTATTGTTGAGGATGAAGGATTCACTGGAATAAAACAGTTAACAAAAAAAAAAAAAAAACAATGTTTCTGAGTTCAAACACCATGATCATTTGCAAAGTAGGCAGGATCTCTGATCCTGTTATGGACTTTTAGTACAGTTTTCAAATAAAGCTTAAAGCTTCAAATGAATCCTTAACCAACATTTAACATTTAGATTTATTCTTTTGGTTAATCTGGAATGTGTTTTACAATATGGGTGGGAGCATCTGCATATTTTTTTTCCTTTTAATAAAGATGTTAGTTGTACTTATGTGTAATGACGATGTAATCATTATGTGGTATGAATGAACAAAACACTTGAATGACCACGCAGTTTTTTCTGAACTTTTATTGCTGACATGGGATTCAAACAGTGTCAGTGCTTCAGTCGTGTTCTTGAGAGCTTGCTATGGCTTCAGTTGTCCACCAGATGTCACCGTCACTGAAGCCTTGAAGCTTTGAATCTTTCTCGGCACAATTGTTAGGAAAGCCTCAGTGCTTCATGAGGCTTCACCTGCCCACCACTCAGGTTTGGTTCAAACATACTGTACATTTATTCATCCAAAAAAGGTTCAAACACATTATTGCAATCTATCCACAAACACACCTACTTACCATATCCTGTTACTTGGGCTGACAAGCAGAAGAGTGACATAGGTGTGTAGAGCTCCATTTATAGGGATGGTGACGTCATTAGGACTTATCACTAGCCAGGGGAGCTTGCATTAATCTGAAAAATGTTGTTTTCATAATACAAATTGATGTTTGGTTATTAAGATCAAGTATGCTTACCTTGTTGAGGTAGATTATTTCTGTATGTTTTGGAAAAGTTTTCCTTGTTTTGCTTGAACTGTAGGTGAAATTTGTACATTTACCCTGTGCTTCAGAACAGATGGTTTGGTCCAGTAAGGGAGGCCAGGTTCAGATGATATAAGATCAGTCTGCCTTGAGTGAGGGGAGAGTGAAGATGCTGTGGGGCACAATGCTCTTGCGAGCTTTGCCCTAAATTATAGTCTGAAAGACAGCAGTTCTGTTTGCTTCAGATTAAGCATGTCATGTATGTTTGTTGATTTTCCTTTTTCTATTTTTTGAGCTTTATCTTGCAAGAAGAAAATAAAAGGGTTTTTTTTTTTGCAATTGAAATTCTTGTCATCTCTGTACACCTAGCCCTCATCGAGAATGAACTCTTTTACAGTCACACACACACACACACACACACACACAAACACACACACACATATTATACCGTGCACTAATAACTTTTGCACATTTTGTAGAGCTGTCCTGAAGGACATGGGCCTGTCCGGGCTGGTGAGCCTCCCTGCCTCATTGCCTCAGCCTGGTCAGAGAACACTTCTGTTTCAGTCTCCCCTGATTCAGTGCCATCTGAGTCAGAGATAGGCTTGGAGGAGCCAGGGCTAGGGCCATCAAAGAGGCAGCGTCATCATGACCGCATTTTAGATTTTCTTGAGAGGGAGGAGAAGAGAGCAGAGAAAGGGGAAAGGAGAAGAGATATTGATAAGTTTACTTGAAAAAGCTATTGAAAAAATGTGAAGGAAATCAGTGAAAATAAACAAAATAAAAACCTTCTGAAAAATGAATGTATATATGTATGTATGTATGTATGTATGTAAATTTGAATGTGTTTATAATTAACTATTTACATCAACTATTTACAAATTGAAAATTCTAACAATTTCACATTATGCTATTACTAACAATGGATTGGGTAATTTAGATGCATAGAACAGATACTAAGGCCACATTTATAATAAACTAACTATTTACATTAACTGGGATTGAGTTGATTAACTTTAATTTTTAATGTGTCCTTAATTGTAGTCGTGCTCCTGAAGAGCTAGAGGAGTGTTGCGTGGTGCTGATGGAGCAGCAGCCATGTGACTGCGTAGTCGCTCCCCACACTGCAGCTCTGGATGAAGCTCTCCACCTCCATCATCTGGCTCAGGTTGTTCCTCCACTGGCTCAACAATATCCCCATCCCTGCGACACAGGTTGTGCAAGATTGCACAGCAGGCAATGACCTTGACGGCAAAAGTTGGGTGCACCTCGAGAGCCTTAAAAAAAATGGCTCGCCACCTAGTCTAAATGATGCCAAAGGCTCTTTCAGTGACTGACCGGGCCTTGGCATGGTGTCTGTTGAACCTGGCTTCTACTGCATTCCTCACTGGCTCCCTGTAAGGGGTGATGAGCGTGATGGGGTAATGAGCAGGGGTATCCACCATCCCCCCAGAATGCAGTAGCCTTCAGGTGGGTACAAACTGTTCACAAAGAGGGAGCTACCGTATTTCCCCTATTAATAACCCGGGCGTTTAATACGCAAAATCAACTTGGACCCCAGGCGTTTAAAAGAACCAGGTGGCTATTCGCTGCAGGCCTTTATTTATTTTTACACAGACCTGCACCAGCCCATTACTGTGATGAGAATTACTGTCCAACATATTTTTTAGTACAAAAGTACTGTAAGGCATAAGGTAAACATATCTGTACATACAAACATAGTGCAAAGTACTTGCGCTGCGAGTCGTTCCCTCTGACACTTCCGTTTTCTGTCAAAATAAGAGTTAGTTGGTTGATTTAAGATTACGGTACACCCTTTTTTCTAACGTTAGCTAGCTCTCTTATTTTGACAGAAAACGGGAGTGCCGCACAGTTATTGTGCGGCTAACTGTTTACTTCTGCAAAAATAAGGTGAATAGCCTTATTTTGGGTTTACTTCAATATAATACAAATAATCGCCCCTGCGGTTATTTGGGTGGGCGTTTAATGCGCAAAATGGGTGCAGACCCCAGGCGTTTAAAAGAACCAGGCAGCTATTTGCAGCCCGGCGATTAATTGGTGAAACACAGCAGTTTTAACAACACAAGCATCATCGACTGAACCAGGGTAACCCACAAATACAGTGGTGGAAAAAAGTTTTCGGACACCCTTAAAATTTTACACAATCTCAAATATTATCATGACACCAGCAGCACTCATGCATCCCCAAACCATGATACTGCCTCCACCATGCTTGACAGTAGGTACTGTACATGCTGGAGATAAGGCTTCGCCTGGCCTTCTGCGTACCCTAACATTAGTAGGAGGAAGATAAAGCTGGAAACTGGAATCATCTGACCACAGAATCTTCTTCCAATTCCTGGCTGTCCAGTTCTTGTGTGCCTGGGCCCAACGACACCGGGCTAGCCTCTGTCTCTCATTGATCAGGGGCTTCTTGATAGCCTTGTAGGACCTTAAGCCATGATCTAAAAGTCGGCCACATACAGTGCGGGAGGCGTGTTTCCTGCATTAGGTGCCTTGTTTTAGCCATTTTTGTGTCTGAAGAACTTTCAAATGTGCTGGCTTTATATAGACACAAAGCTTGGCAACAAAAATTGTATCTTTTAATAAAAAGAACAACCTTCATCACTGGTACCAAAATGACCCAATACTGAAAATTTCTTATGTATTTTTATGGAACCAATCCATTTTAAGTTTTTAATGGCTTTTTTAGGATTTGTTTAGTATTTTGGCTGTGACTGTACTAAAAGAAATTGCACTTGAAGACCTAAGAGTGATTCTTAATGCAATATTTCACAAATGCATGGGGTGTCCGAAAACTTTTTTCCACCACTGTATATCCAAAAACTGACACTGGTGGTCACACACTGTCTGCATTTGAATTGAATAAAAAAGCTTCCTGTTAAAATAGCACTCGGCATCTGCACTTTTGGGCTTGATTCTGATGTGGCAGCCATCGATGCTACCTGCAACCCTGTCTAATGCAGAAGATCCTGCCAGATGCTCAAAGCCAGCACTGATGTTGTGAAGCTCATCATGTGGAGGAAAGGAGATGACCTGGTTTTTGAGCTTGATAACTTTATCAGAAACTCTGTGGATGATGTTGTTAACTGTGGAGCGTGGTATGCCAAATGCCCTGGAAACAACTCGGTAAGAGGTTGCACTTGCCAACCAGAACACAAACACAAGAACCTCTAGGTCATGACCCCAGCCGTGGTCAAACGGGGAGCGGAGGATGTGGATCAGGTTGGTCAGTGTGGGTCTGGAGAGGCCAAAGTCTGGCTGCAGGTCACTTTGACCGTCAAAGTAGAGGGTCAACACTGGAACATGGTGGTTCACTACACAGTACTGTGATCTTTGACCATGCTGTAAATAAAGATGAGAACAATGTGTATATAATAAATAGTAATAAAAATGGTAAGTGTAATGAAATGTGTGGGTGGTGGTTATTTGACAGCCATGTAGAACAGCTATGTGATGTGGAAACAAAATTATGTAATGTCTAAGTTACTCCAGGAGGGGGTGTAGTCGGATCTTAGAAATCTGACTAATAAATGGATCATTGACGGATCTGTGCCAGAATCTATGTAGAATGTGCAGGTCTAGCATTTTAATCTTTCTACGTACAATTGGATGATGTCTTCTGAGCCAAGCGAGAGCGGAACGCCTCAGTCTTCTCTGCCTGGCAATTCTGGCAAGTCTGGTCCTCCTCCTTATCAACAGTAGTTGAATTACTGTGATGATGAACTGTGAAATTCATGTTGGGAGGCATTTCTTCAGCTTTAAACACTCACATAAAAGCTTGTCTGTTTGTTTTGTGTGCGCGAGACTAATTCATGAGTTGCGGTGGGGAAAAGTTATTAATAAAAACAGTACAACGCAGAGACCCATTTATTATACAGCATACATCAACAAGACAGATCAAAGTACTTGTAATGTAAAGATGGAAGCTTTGGTGACAAGACACAAAATACAAGGCAGATTTATTAGTTAAAAGGGACTGACAAACATAACTCCACTCCATGGTGTGTGTGTTTACATCATGTTTTATTTATGCGACAGCAGTGACGTAATTAACGGCGCCAAACAACAAGCGAAGTAGTGTCCAAAGCATTCCGCTATTGAGTTCACTATATAGCCCACTACATTGAATTCCCTATATAGTGAGTAGGGAGTAGTGAGTGAGTGAGTGATTTCGGACACAGCCTAAGTGTGTTATTTGATGTGAGTTTATTATAGGTGTATAGTGATAAGCAGAGAGAAAGAGGCATTTGACATATATCTGAGAACATATATAGGTTTTTGAGTAACATTTTGGTTACTTATAAGCCAATTAATTGCATTTTTCTGGGGAAAGAAATTGATCGATTTGCTCATTTTTGCAGTATTTTTGTTTATTTTTGAGAACAAACTGACAGTGAATGAAGCTATTTCTCATGCTGGTTGCACAAAGCTGGCTAAGGTTCATATATTACATCCATTAGTACTGCACAGTGTTTCTACTGTACGCTGCCATGAAGACATGACATGATCAATGGGTGTCAAACTCAAGGTTGATGAATCTTGCCCAAGTTTCAAGTTTCCCACTTGGAATTCAGACTTGAAGGATCCTGTTTGCATGTTGTCAAATAGGAAGGAGGCCAATATTTGAACTGTGACATCTCTGAAATGCAGCATAAATGCATGTGTTGTTTTTTTGAAATATCCTGTGGTGGAAGTGGTGAAGAGGTTCAGCTATTGTTGTTCACTGCAGTTTTCTGTGTATTCAGCACTCGCTTATTTATGTTTAAAGACACTTTTGTATTCCATTCTGAATTTTGGATTGGCCCCTTCGTGCATGAATATTTCCCACCAGTGTCAGATCAGACACCAATTTTGGACAAACAGGAACATTCTACAACATTTTTGTTGGTGAGGATGGAGCGAACGGTGCATCTCTGTCTTTGTATGAATGGATCAGACAACCAGGAAAAAACCATGCACCCAAAGGTACAAAAAGTATGGTTTATTGTTTAGAAAATAGGAAAGTAGTCAGATAAAAAAAGTCAGACCAACACTTCACAGATTATATAAATATACAAATATACAAATTATTTACTAGATATGTACATGGAATTTTTCAGTGAAGAGAACCAAACTGGCCATGGAAAATGTTGTGGACAGTGTAATCCACTTGCTACAAGACTTTGGAAATGTTGCTTCTCCTGATGAAAAGTCCTTCAGTGGCGTAATCCCGTCTTCAGTGCAAAGGCTGAGGTGATTGTTCTCCCACAGAGCTACAGCTTAGATGTTGTGGGGGTGGCTGATGAGGTCACGGTCACTGCTGCTGGCTGGCTGGGAGTGTTGGGGCTCACACCATTGACCCTGAATCAAGAGATGCAAATGCACTGTTACCTCAAAGCAATGGAGATGCAATAAAACACATGTTGTCTTAGAGACTGTCAGCTTTCAGGTCAATCTGTCATCTGTCATCTGCAGTGGCAGCACAGCCAGGCTCCTCTTACCTGTCCTTACATCTCTGAAAGATCCGCTTGCCAAATGGGGACTCTGGATTCACACATTTCTTGGTATCCTTTGTCACAACACTGGAGAAGAGGAGAAGAACAGTGTTAGAGCCAGAGGACAGAGCGCAGCCCGAGAAAAGAATGACAATGACATGTTGACAGTTTTCACTGAGTTTGGCTAATTTACTCACATAAGCTCTGCCTTTGGACAGAAAGGACTTGAGTCGTATCCCTGACAATCCGTGATGAGTTTTGGGTTGATATGATCGATGGCACCATCCAGACATTTGCATTTAGTTTTAGGTTGCCTTTGCCCTGTGTGGAATAAGGACAGATGATTGTTAGGGAAAGTTATGAAGTCAGAACAGAGCATTTGACAGGAGAATTCACTGTTTTAGTTCTACAGAGCCGCTCTGGAGGAAGATCTAAAACTGCAGTCTGCACAGAACACACAAAGCACACACACACTAAGTCAGCTTGTTAGTCATCTGTACAGTCACAGCATTGGAAGGTATTTCACAACACAGCACCCTCAGGGCAACTTGGACCAGATACATGGCAGGAAGTGACGAGTGAGTTTGATGTGACACACAGAATTGAACTTTGGCAGCGTGTTGGGTTGTCTAGTTCCCTGGACACTCATTTATGCACTAAAGGAGTAATTTAGGGAGCTGTTCTGCTATGGAAGTGAATGGAGAGATAAAACAGTGTTGTGGATGAGCAGCCCAGAGGAGCACAAAGGACAAAACACAAGTGTTTTAGCAGCATGTGGACTGATATCACACCCAGGTAACAATATGAGCCAACGCTCCCCTAAAGTTGATGTGAAGTGGAAAGCTGCGCTGCTGCTCTGTATGAATGAAGTAAACGCCTCCTTACCTTGTGCACAGAGGACAAGCAGGCAGGCCAGGAGGGCGATGAGCGCTGACTTCATTGTGCCGGCTGTGGACTGATGCTGCCTGGGACTCTGCTGTGTCTTCAGTGTTCAGTCTGAGCCGCTGGGGTAGCAATGCTCTGCACTGAGTTTGTTCTCTCTTTTATACACTGAAAAACGCCCACACACACATGCTGGCTGCTGTCCAAACAACAGAGTGCTTTCACTCTCCTCCTTCCTCTTTACACCAGAAGGCTCAACTGGATTTCCCGGAATGACTCTGTCTTAGGCTGAAACAAGCTGTAGGTAACTGAAGTCAAAACGTGAGCAAACTGAATGAATGAATGAATACTGCCTGTGGTTTGACAAACACAAAAGGTAGACAGACAGAGACCGAGCAGAAACACAAGTGAAGGTGACACTAAAGGAAAAAACCTCACCGTTCAAAGAATGTTCTGTAATTCCTAAAACATTAATCTGAGCCAAATCTACAAAGTAAATCCTCTTAGTGTTGAGTAAGTAGAATTATTCTTTTGAAATATTTGTCATGGCTGAGTGGGGCCAGTTGTTACAGTTTCACTTTCAGATGGTCTTTTCCTCTGACGGGAAATTCCCTCCTGCCTGGCCATGTGTCACACCACTGGGGATTGGCTGCGTGCCAGAGAACTGCATGTGCTCATTCCTCCATACCTACACACACACCTTTTCTGATGGGATTTCTTTGGAATTTGAGGTGTTTAGCTGACACTCTCACTGTAAGCAGTAGGCCGGTTCTGAAGTGAGAGGCAGCTAATTAGACGTACTCCTCCAGGACTTGCAGACCACAGATGATTCAGTCCCAGGTGTCTTAGCTGAGTAAGAGTGGAGTCAGTGTGTGTTGGGACACATTCCACCTTCAACATGTGTTTCCACCTCCAGGGGCCACACAGAGCACTAAAACTGGGATAAACAGAGTCAAATGAACAGCATCAATGGGACTTTTCTGGAAAACCACGGTTTGGTTTTGATCCGTCACTTCCTGCAGACGGAGAAGGGTCCATCCCTGAATGTGCAGAGTCTGAGATGTGAGGGATGAGATACTCCTCTCTGCTGTAGCCTCACTTTCTGATGCCAGCTGTTCAGATGTCTGGATATTGTCCTCCGAAAAAGGCTGATTGTGTTCAGACCAATGCTGAAGATAAAGAAGGTGCCAGAATCCAGAAGTGTGTGAGGTCCAGCAGACAGTGACACACTGTGGTTGGAGGGCTGTGGACAGGAAGCAGCATGAAGGTGCTCAACCCAAAGCTGCAACATCCATACACAAAAACTACCACACATTTAAAATAACACACACAAATAACAACAAAAAACTTCATAAAATGACCAGAAAAGTATTTTTAAAAATGTAAAGAAAAGAACAACAAAAATCCCTAAAAACAAAACATTTGTCCAGTAAATATATCAAAACTAAATATATAATTATTAGAATTAGATATTTAAAATGAATGAAAATCACCTTGAAAAAGATAAGACAATTACTGAATCAAATTAAATAACTAAATGGACATTAATATCTTCAGAAAAGTTGTACCTAGAGTTCAAATCAGTCTTGACCACTTGACTTGAAAAACAAAATATTTCTTTTTTTTTTTTTGTGTGTGTGTGTGAATGAAATATGATGAGGTCAGCTGAATACAGCTTCCAGTGAAACAGGCTTCTTTTGGAGAAGGGGAAGCAGAGCCAAGTGATTCATGGGGAAGTGTGTTGTTAACCTCGACTCGGTCTTTCAGTCAGAAAATCCTCTATAAGACGGCCTTCTTCAGAATATGAGGGGCAGATGATTTTTTTTTCTTTCTTTCTTTCTTTCTTCCGAGGAAGTCCTCCTTCCCATGGGTGAAAAATCACCAAATGTTGCACAAAGGTCCAGTCCCATGCCAGATTTCCTCAGATGCAAACTCAAGCCAATAGTCCTGATGGTGGCGCTATAGCAAGCCTCTAAATTTCAAAATTTTGAAAATTCGTAACAAATCAACATTATGTACTACAGCTTTGCAACTTTCCCCAAAATGTAGCCCCAATACTGAAGAAACTTTTGTACACTTAAACCTATTGCAAATGATGAAATCCATCACTCTATTTTTTTTCAAAAACTGTAAAACTTCTTAAACCTATTGCCTCCCACAATCTTTGCTCAATTGACACCAAACTTGCTACAGAGCATCTTCAGACTGTCCTACACAAACGATCCACACAGATTTTTGATTTATCAGAAATTGAACCTATAGTGCATCAGAATGTTTGACTGTAAACGGTACAATAAACATACACTTGCAAATTCTTGGTAAATAAATCTTCAATGTTCATGAAAAAAAATCCACCAAATTTTGGAGTCACGGTAGATGATGTGTGGCAAATTTCAGAATTTTATCTCGAAAATTCAATTTTTTACAGAATTTTGAATTTAGCTCTCATGTGAACAATTGGAGTCAATGCAAAAATGGCATTTTTAAACATCAGTTTTTCACTTATGGAGCAAATCAATCATTGTTAAAAACAAATGATCAACATCTCCATGCTGTCTAGATGCAATATGTGTATTTTCAGATTTCTGTCTTAATAACTGAATTTTTGACAGCTGTTTAAAATCTGCCTTTCCACGCATGGATGCCTGCTGTCCTGCACGTCAGTGATTGGTTTAGTCCATTTGTGAAGCTACAGGTGAAATTTTAGTTCAGTGAGATAGAAGCCAGTCCTCTGAGTCGAAGATTGTGAGTTCAAGCCTCAGCTTGTGCAACATTCCCATGTGCGAAAACTCACCAAACTTTGCACAAAAGTCCAGTCCCGTGCCAGATTTCCTCAGCTGCCAACACAAGCCAATAGTCCTGATGGTGGCACTACAGCGAGCCTCTAAATTTCAAAACTTTGAAAATTTATAATGAATCAACCATATGTGCTACAGCTTTGCAACTTTCATCAAAATGTAGCCCCAATACCGAAGAAACCTTTGTACACTTTACACTTAAACATCAGTTTTTCACTTATGGAGCAAATCAATCATTGTTAAAAACAAATTACCAACATCTCCATGCTGTCTAGATGCAATATGTGTATTTTCAGATTTTTGTCTTGACTGATTTTTGTACAGTGGTTTGAAATGCATAGGCGGCTGCTATCATGTGACTGGCTTAGTCAATTTGTGAAGCCCCACATGAAGTGACACTTGCCAATTAGCTCAGTGAGATAAAGCCTTGTCCTTCATGCCAGAAATTGTGAATTCAAGCCTCAACTGATGCAAAATGCAAAATTCCTGTGGGATGAATAAAGTATCTATCTATCTATCTCTCATAAGAACGCCACCTTTCTTTTCATCTTCCTATTCTCTACTTGTTGCTCATAATTGCCTAAATTTGCCTAAAATTGCCAGGCCCCGACCATTGCTGCACAGCAGCTATAATTCAGTTTGAATTCCTCTTGGTCTTGATCTTTTGACACAGTGGACCACAATATCTTTACCTTCTTAAAACTGTTGTTGGCATCAGTGACGTGGCACTGGAATGGCTCATGTCCTATTTGACAAACCGGTCCTTCTCTGTTCAGATCGGTGGAACCTCTTCTTGTGCCTCACTCGCATGTGGGGGCCCCCAAGGTTGTGTCTGAGGTCCCCTACTATTCTGTATTTCATGCTCTCATTGGAGCAAATCACCTGCAGACACAAAACTGAATCTCACTGTTATGCAGATGACATGCGGCTTCTGATTTCTCTTCTATTATTTCTTTCCTGTCTGATATTAAGTGATGATGTAATAAAAAATTCTACTGCTGAATGAATCCAAGTCAGAAATCAGTGTGACTTCCCCTCCTGGTCTCTGCAGTACCACTGAGCTAAGGCAAATTACCAAGATCAAATCATCTCTTTTATTTACAGACTTTGAGAAAGTCAGCTATGCTTTTATCTATTCAAAGCGTGACTATTGTAATGCACTTTATTCTTCAGCGAATTCAGAACGCTGCTGCCAGCTTACTTCCACATTCAAAGGGAAGTGAGCGTATACATGTCTCCTCGCTTCCCTTCACTTGTAGCCTGTCAACTGCAGAAATGACAGGCCTTTTAATTACTTGTAGTCATCAAATAATTCAAAATGGAAATGACAATGTAAGCTCACTTGGAGAACAAACTGACAGTGAATGAAGCTACCATGTTGACATGACATGATCACTGGGTGTCAAACTCAAGGTTGATGAATCTTGCCCAAGTTTCAAGTTTCCCACTTGGAATTCAGACTTGAAGGATCCTGTTTGCATGTTGTCAAATAGGAAGGAGGCCAATATTTGAACTGTGACATCTCTGAAATGCAGCATAAATGTGTGTGTTGTTTTTTTGAAGTATCCTGTGGTGGAAGTGGTGAAGAGGTTCAGCTATTGTTGTTCACTGCAGTTTTCTGTGTATTCAGCACTCGCTTATTTATGTTTAAAGACACTTGAATTCCATTCTGAATTTTGGATTGGCCCCTTCCTGTATGAATATTTCCCACCAGTGTCGGAACAGACACCAATTTTGGACAAACAGGAACATTCTACAACATCTTTGTTGGTGAGGATGGAGCGAACGGTGCATCTCTGTCTTTGTATGAATGGATCAGACAGCCAGGAAAAAACCATGCACCCAAAGGTACAAACAAGTATGTTTTATTGTTTAGAAAATAGGAAACTAGTCAGATAAAAAAAGTCAGACCAACACTTCACAGATTATATAAATATACAAATATACAAATTATTTACTAGATATGTACATGGAATTTTTCAGTGAAGAGAACCAAACTGGCCATGGAAAATGTTGTGGACAGTGTAATCCACTTGCTACAAGACTTTGGAAATGTTGCTTCTCCTGATGAAAAGTCCTTCAGTGGCGTAATCCAGTCTTCAGTGCAAAGGCTGAGGTGATTGTTCTCCCACAGAGCTACAGCTTAGATGTTGTGGGGGCGGCTGATGAGGTCACGGTCACTGCTGCTGGCTGGCTGGGAATGTTGGGGCTCACACCATTGACCCTGAATCAAGAGATGCAAATGCACTGTTACCTCAAAGCAATGGAGATGCAATAAAACACATGTTGTCTTAGAGACTGTCAGCTTTCAGGTGAATGTGTCATCTGTCATCTGCAGTGGCAGCACAGCCAGGCTCCTCTTACCTGTCCTTACATCTCTGAAAGATCCGCTTGCCAAATGGGGACTCTGGATTCACACATTTCCTGGTATGCTTTGTCACAACACTGGAGAAGAGGAGAAGAACAGTGTTAGAGCCAGAGGACAGAGCGCAGCCCAAGAAAAGAATGACAATGACATGTCAACAGTTTTCACTGAGTTTGGCTAATTTACTCACATAAGCTCCGCCTTTGGACAGAAAGGACTTGAGTCGTATCCCTGACAATCCGTGATGAGTTTTGGGTTGATATGATCGATGGCACCATCCAGACATTTGCATTTAGTTTTAGGTTGCCTTTGCCCTGTGTGGAATAAGGACAGATGATTGTTAGGGAAAGTTATGAAGTCAGAACGGAGCATTTGACAGGAGAATTCACTGTTTTAGTTCTACAGAGCTGCTCTGGAGGAAGATCTAAAACTGCAGTCTGCACAGAACACACAAAGCACACACACACTAAGTCAGCTTGTTCGTCATCTGTACAGTCACAGCATTGGAAGGTATTTCACAACACAGCACCCTCAGGGCAACTTGGACCAGATACATGGCAGGAAGTGACGAGTGAGTTTGATGTGACACACAGAATTGAACTTTGGCAGCGTGTTGGGTTGTCTAGTTCCCTGGACACTCATTTATGCACTAAAGGTGTAATTTAGGGAGCTGTTCTGCTATGGAAGTGAATGGAGAGATAAAACAATGTTGTGGATGAGCAGCAGAGGAGCACAAAGGACAAAACACAAGTGTTTTAGCAGCATGTGGACTGATATCACACCCAGGTAACAATATGAGCCAACGCTCTCCTAAAGTTGATGTGAAGTGGAAAGCTGCGCTGCTGCTCTGTATGAATGAAGTAAACGCCTCCTTACCTTGTGCACAGAGGACAAGCAGGCAGGCCAGGAGGGCGATGAGTGCTGACTTCATTGTGCCGGCTGTGGACTGATGCTGCCTGGGACTCTGCTGTGTCTTCAGTGTTCAGTCTGAGCCGCTGGGGTAGCAATGCTCTGCACCGAGTTTGTTCTCTCTTTTATACACTGAAAAACGCCCCCACACACACATGCTGGCTGCTGTCCAAACAACAGAGTGCTTTCACTCTCCTCCTTCCTCTTTACACCAGAAGGCTCAACTGGATTTCCCGGAATGACTCTGTCTTAGGCTGAAACAAGCTGTAGGTAACTGAAGTCAAAACGTGAGCAAACTGAATGAACCTGAGTGCTTCCCTTCTGCTGCAGGAGAAGAGCCCAACCAAGTACTGCCTGTGGTTTGACAAACACAAAAGGTAGACAGACAGAGACCGAGCAGAAACACAAGTGAAGGTGACACTCAAGGAAAAAACCTCACCTATCAAAGAATGTTCTGTAATTCCTAAAACATTAATCTGAGCCAAATCTACAAAGTAAATTGTCTTAGTGTTGTGTAAGTAGAATTATTCTTTTGAAATATTTGTCATGGCTGAGTGGGACCAGTTGTTAGTTTCACTTTCAGATGGTCTTTTCCTCTGACGGGAAATTCCCTCCTGCCTGGCCATGTGTCACACCACTGGGAATTGGCTGCATGCCAGAGAACTGCATGTGCTCATTCCTCCATACCTACACACACACCTTTTCTGATGGGATTTCTTTGGAATTTGAGGTGTTTAGCTGACACTCTCACTGTAAGCAGTAGGCCGGTTCTGAAGTGAGAGGCAGCTAATTAGACGTACTCCTCCAGGACTTGCAGACCACAGATGATTCAGTCCCAGGTGTCTTAGCTGAGTAAGAGAGGAGTCAGTGTGTGTTGGGACACATTCCACCTTCAACACGTGTTTCCACCTCCAGGGGCCACACAGAGCACTAAAACTGGGCTAAACAGAGTCAAATGAACAGCATCAACGGGACTTTTCTGGAAAACCACGGTTTGGTTTTGATCCGTCACTTCCTGCAGACGGAGAAGGGTCCATCCCTGAATGTGCAGAGTCTGAGATGTGAGGGATGAGATACTCCTCTCTGCTGTAGCCTCACTTTCTGATGCCAGCTGTTCAGATGGCTGGATATTGTCCTCCGAAAAAGGCTGATTGTGTTCAGACCAATGCTGAAGATAAAGAAGGTGCCAGAATCCAGAAGTGTGTGAGGTCCAGCAGACAGTGACACACTGTGGTTGGAGGGCTGTGGACAGGAAGCAGCATGAAGATGCTCAACCCAAAGCTGCAACATCCATACACAAAAACTACCACACATTTAAAATAACACACACAAATAACAACAAAAAACTTCATAAAATGACCAGAAAAGTATTTTTAAAAATGTAAAGAAAAGAACCACAAAAATCCCTAAAAACAAAACATTTGTCAAGTAAATATATCAAAACTTAATATATAATTATTAGAATTAGATATTTGAAATGAATGAAAATCACCTTGAAAAAGATAAGACAAATACTGAATCAAATTAAATAACTAAATGGACATTAATATCTTCAGAAAAGTTGTACCTAGAGTTCAAATCAGTCTTGACCACTTGACTTGAAAAACAAAATAGTTCTTCTTTTTTTTTTTTGTGTGTGAATGAACTATGATGAGGTCAGCTGAATACAGCTTCCAGTGAAAACACGCTTCTTTTGGAGAAGGGGAAGCAGAGCCAAGTGATTCATGGGGAAGTGTGTTGTTAACCTCGACTCGGCCTTTCAGTCAGAAAATCCTCTATAAGACGGCCTTCTTCAGAATATGAGGGGCTGATGATTTTCTGCAAATTCAGATGGTCCAAATACTTTATTCGTTGTCAGCTGTTCTCTGGCCACTGGCCAGGCAGCCGAAGCTGCCAGGTCCCTCTTGTATTCCTGTGTGTTCTTTTTTTCTTTCTTTCTTTCTTTCTTCCGAGGAAGTCCTCCTTCCCATTGGCGAAAAATCACAAATGTTGCACAAAGGTCCAGTCCCATGCCAGATGACCTCAGCTGCAAACACAAGCCAACAGTCCTGATGGTGGCGCTATAGCAAGCCTCTAAATTTCAAAATTTTGAAAATTCGTAACAAATCAACCTTATGTACTACAGCTTTACAACTTTCACCAAAATGTAGCCCCAGTACTGAAGAAACTTTTGTACACTTAAACCTATTACAAATGATGAAATCCATCAGTCTATTTTTTTTTTTTTTTTTTAAAAACTGTCCTACACTGTCCTACACAAACGATCCACACAGATTTTTGATTTATCAGAAATTGAACCTATAGTGCATCAGAATGTTTGACTGTAAACAGTACTGTAAACATACACTTGCAAATTCTTGGTAAATAAATCTTCAATGTTCATGAAAAAAAAAAATCCACAAAATTTTGGAGTCATGGTAGATGATGTGTGGCAAATTTCAGAATTTTATCTTGAAAATTCAATTTTTTACAGAATTTAGAATTTAGCTCTCATGTGAACAATTGGAGTCAATGCAAAAATGGCATTTTTAAACATCAGTTTTTCACTTATGGAGCAAATCAATCATTGTTAAAAACAAATGATCAACATCTCCATGCTGTCTGGATGCAATATGTGTATTTTCAGATTTTTGTCTTAATAACTGAATTTTTGATAGCTGTTTAAAATCTGCCTTTCCATGCATGGATGCCTGCTGTCCTGCATGTCAGTGATTGGTTTAGTCCATTTGTGAAGCTACATGTGAAATTTTAGTTCAGTGAGATAGAGGCCAGTCCTCTGAGTCGAAGATTGTGAATTCAAGCCTCAGCTTGTGCAACATTCCCATGTGCAAAAACTCACCAAACTTTGCACAAAAGTCCAGTCCCGTGCCAGATTTCCTCAGCTGCCAACACAAGCCAATAGTCCTGATGGTGGCACTACAGCGAGCCTCTAAATTTCAAAACTTTGAAAATTTATAATGAATCAACCATATGTGCTACAGCTTTGCAACTTTCATCAAAATGTAGCCCCAATACCGAATAAACCTTTGTACACTTTACACTTAAACATCAGTTTTTCACTTATGGAGCAAATCAATCATTGTTAAAAACAAATTACCAACATCTCCATGCTATCTAGATGCAATATGTGTATTTTCAGATTTTTGTCTTGACTGATTTTTGTACAGTGGTTTGAACTAACCCTAACCCATAGGCGGCTGCTATCATGTGACTGGCTTAGTCAATTTGTGAAGCCCCACATGAAGTGACACTTGCCAATTATCTCAGTGAGATAAAGCCTTGTCCTTCATGCCAGAAATTGTGAATTCAAGCCTCAACTGATGCAAAATGCAAAATTCCTGTGGGATGAATAAAGTATCTATCTATCTATCTCTCATAAGAACGCCACCTTTCTTTTCATCTTCCTATTCTCTAATTGTTGCTCAGAATTGCCTAAATTTGCCTAAAATTGCCAGGCCCCGACCATTGCTGCACAGCAGCTATAATTCAGTTTGAATTCCTCTTGGTCTTGATCTTTTGACACAGTGGACCACAATATCTTTACCTTCTTAAAACTGTTGTTGGCATCAGTGACGTGGCACTGGAATGGCTCATGTCCTATTTGACAAACCGGTCCTTCTCTGTTCAGATCGGTGGAACCTCTTCTTGTGCCTCACTCGCATGTGGGGGCCCCCAAGGTTGTGTCTGAGGTCCCCT
This sequence comes from Myripristis murdjan, assembly GCF_902150065.1. Taxonomy (NCBI): domain Eukaryota; kingdom Metazoa; phylum Chordata; class Actinopteri; order Holocentriformes; family Holocentridae; genus Myripristis; species Myripristis murdjan. The sequence goes on from NC_043988.1 coordinate 3,177,300, forward strand.
ACTATTCTGTATTTCATGCTCTTATTGGAGCAAATCACCTGCAGACACAAAACTGAATCTCACTGTTATGCAGATGACATGCGGCTTCTGATTTCTCTTCTATTATGTCTTGCCTGTCTGATATTAAGTGATGATGTAATAAAAAATTCTACCGCTGAATGAATCCAAGTCAGAAATCAGTGTGACTTCCCCTCCTGGTCTCTGCAGTACTACTGAGCTAAGACAAATTACCAAGATCAAATCATCTCTTTTATTTACAGACTTTGAGAAAGTCAGCTATGCTTTTATCTATTCAAAGCGTGACTATTGTAATGCACTTTATTCTTCAGCTAATTCAGAACGCTGCTGCCAGCTTACTTCCACATTCAAAGGGAAGTGAGCGTATACATGTCTCCTCGCTTCCCTTCACTTGTAGCCTGTCAACTGCAGAAATGACAGGCCTTTTAATTACTTGTAGTCATCAAACAATTCAAAATGGAAATGACAATGTAAGCTCACTTGGAGAACAAACTGACAGTGAATGAAGCTACCATGTTGACATGACATGATCACTGGGTGTCAAACTCAAGGTTGATGAATCTTGCCCAAGTTTCAAGTTTCCCACTTGGAATTCAGACTTGAAGGATCCTGTTTGCATGTTGTCAAATAGGAAGGAGGCCAATATTTGAACTGTGACATCTCTGAAATGCAGCATAAATGTGTGTGTTGTTTTTTTGAAGTATCCTGTGGTGGAAGTGGTGAAGAGGTTCAGCTATTGTTGTTCACTGCAGTTTTCTGTGTATTCAGCACTCGCTTATTTATGTTTAAAGACACTTGAATTCCATTCTGAATTTTGGATTGGCCCCTTCCTGTATGAATATTTCCCACCAGTGTCGGAACAGACACCAATTTTGGACAAACAGGAACATTCTACAACATCTTTGTTGGTGAGGATGGAGCGAACGGTGCATCTCTGTCTTTGTATGAATGGATCAGACAGCCAGGAAAAAACCATGCACCCAAAGGTACAAACAAGTATGTTTTATTGTTTAGAAAATAGGAAACTCGTCAGATAAAAAAAAGTCAGACCAACACTTCACAGATTATATAAATATACAAATATACAAATTATTTACTAGATATGTACATGGAATTTTTCAGTGAAGAGAACCAAACTGGCCATGGAAAATGTTGTGGACAGTGTAATCCACTTGCTACAAGACTTTGGAAATGTTGCTTCTCCTGATGAAAAGTCCTTCAGTGGCGTAATCCCGTCTTCAGTGCAAAGGCTGAGGTGATTGTTCTCCCACAGAGCTACAGTTTAGATGTTGTGGGGGCGGCTGATGAGGTCACGGTCACTGCTGCTGGCTGGCTGGGAGTGTTGGGGCTCACACCATTGACCCTGAATCAAGAGATGCAAATGCACTGTTACCTCAAAGCAATGGAGATGCAATAAAACACATGTTGTCTTAGAGACTGTCAGCTTTCAGGTGAATGTGTCATCTGTCATCTGCAGTGGCAGCACAGCCAGGCTCCTCTTACCTGTCCTTACATCTCTGAAAGATCCGCTTGCCAAATGGGGACTCTGGATTCACACATTTCCTGGTATGCTTTGTCACAACACTGGAGAAGAGGAGAAGAACAGTGTTAGAGCCAGAGGACAGAGCGCAGCCCAAGAAAAGAATGACAATGACATGTTGACAGTTTTCACTGAGTTTGGCTAATTTACTCACATAAGCTCCGCCTTTGGACAGAAAGGACTTGAGTCGTATCCCTGACAATCCGTGATGAGTTTTGGGTTGATATGATCGATGGCACCATCCAGACATCTGCATTTAGTTTTAGGTTGCCTTTGCCCTGTGTGGAATAAGGACAGATGATTGTTAGGGAAAGTTATGAAGTCAGAACGGAGCATTTGACAGGAGAATTCACTGTTTTAGTTCTACAGAGCCGCTCTGGAGGAAGATCTAAAACTGCAGTCTGCACAGAACACACAAAGCACACACACACTAAGTCAGCTTGTTCGTCATCTGTACAGTCACAGCATTGGAAGGTATTTCACAACACAGCACCCTCAGGGCAACTTGGACCAGATACATGGCAGGAAAGACGAGTGAGTTTGATGTGACACACAGAATTGAACTTTGGCAGCGTGTTGGGTTGTCTAGTTCCCTGGACACTCATTTATGCACTAAAGGAGTAATTTAGGGAGCTGTTCTGCTATGGAAGTGAATGGAGAGATAAAACAGTGTTGTGGATGAGCAGCAGAGGAGCACAAAGGACAAAACACAAGTGTTTTAGCAGCATGTGGACTGATATCACACCCAGGTAACAATATGAGCCAACGCTCTCCTAAAGTTGATGTGAAGTGGAAAGCTGCGCTGCTGCTCTGTATGAATGAAGTAAACGCCTCCTTACCTTGTGCACAGAGGACAAGCAGGCAGGCCAGGAGGGCGATGAGCGCTGACTTCATTGTGCCGGCTGTGGACTGATGCTGCCTGGGACTCTGCTGTGTCTTCAGTGTTCAGTCTGAGCCGCTGGGGTAGCAATGCTCTGCACTGAGTTTGTTCTCTCTTTTATACACTGAAAAACGCCCCCCCACACACATGCTGGCTGCTGTCCAAACAACAGAGTGCTTTCACTCTCCTCCTTCCTCTTTACACCAGAAGGCTCAACTGGATTTCCCGGAATGACTCTGTCTTAGGCTGAAACAAGCTGTAGGTAACTGAAGTCAAAACGTGAGCTAACTGAATGAACCTGAGTGCTTCCCTTCTGCTGCAGGAGAAGAGCCCAACCAAGTACTGCCTGTGGTTTGACAAACACAAAAGGTAGACAGACAGAGACCGAGCAGAAACACAAGTCCATTTAGAGACAAAATCCTGAAAGTCTTGCTTGATATTAATCTTCAGGTGATGCAGACAACAACAACAAACAACAACAACAACAACAAAATAATTATTTTTTCTATGAACAAGGCAAGTAAGCAGACCTACAAGTATATACCAGCCTCGGGTGCCATTTCACCCATGGCAGGTAGATAATTCCAGTTAATTATGTGTTTGTCAGACCCTGAAGAAGACTGAGAGTTGATTTGCTTTTGTCTGCTTAGCTTCCTCAAATGACTAATATTCAGTTGTCTTAGGTGAGCAAGATTTACACATTGATGTGAGCATCCTGTTTTGCTTTATGGAAACTATAGGGAAATTATAGGGATTTAGGCCTTCAATACTCAGAAATCCTGTAAGGTGACAACAGAAAACTGCACACAAAACTCTCATGTTCACCAACCTAGTTGCTCTGTGATGCCTGTACCAAATGAAACCACAGAGACCAGGGACAAATAAGATCTTGGGCCCTATCTTACACCCGACACAAAACAATGCCAAACGCAACCCAAGTGTCTTTGCTGGTTTGCAACCAGTGCAGTTGTCATTTTCCTGTTCAGCGGCAGTTGAAAGTGACTGAGCAACAAACAGCAGCTCTGACGACAGTGCTGCAGTTTCCTCTGTGATTTGAAGCTCATTATCAAGACAGGAATGATTTGTAAAGGTCAATGCATATCAGCCTTGGCCAGTTAACTTGAAAAAATAGTTAAAATGATGTGGCTTAATGAAATATCAAGAAGTAGGGTGAAGCTTCCAGTGAAAAAAGAATTATTTTGGAAAAAGGGAAGCAAACCCTGCTTAACATGGGGAACTTCCTCACAGTCACAGAAAGCTCTTTAGGACGGCCTACTTCAGAATATTGCTTTTAGCAAAAATTGTGTTCCTGTTCTTGTTGGAATAAGACCTTAGAACTATCTTGTCTGTCTGTGAACTATTTAAAAAAAATTAGCCTAGCAAGCTAGCCTTAGGTAGCTATTTCATTGAAGAAAATGAGAGATCTCAGGCAATCTGCTTCTGTCTCTGTGGCTGCTACTGCTTTTTATTTATTTATTTTTTTTTTGGCACAGAGTGATAGAGTTGATGCAGACATTACTGGATCTGTCTTAATGCTGATAACAGGACAAACACAGTTATGAAAAGTAATTTGTGCAAAACTGTCAATGTGCACACAGTAGTGTTATGTGCATTTTCGTTTTTGAAAGCAATATTAATATTGATATATTATTATTGGGGGTCGTGGGGGAAATAATATAACATTTTTCAAAATGGGTGAACTATCCCTTTAGTCTGCTACAAACACAACAATGTTTCATTTTCAGAACAACTGTGTATAAAGTGAGGGATGATTCATAGATACCTTTGCCCAGGGTGATAACAGATATTGATTAAGGAAAAACAAACACGTTGCATGCTAGTGATTGGATATTGTACTGTTTCTGTTTCTGAGTTGATACTTTTTCCCTGCACCTGCATCAGATTCATGTAGCTTTTCATGTATTTTTCATTAGACTTTATAACTAAAGTAATTATGATTGGAATTATTTTTATGAAGCAAAAAACTGCTCAATATTAAACAGAAAAGTCATATAGTTTAGTTTTTCATCAAAGTTTCACTTTCATATATAACTGTCTGTGTCCTTTCAGAACAACCTCTCAAGGAAATGCAACTGATTTAAAGTAGGATCCTCTGCAAGAACAGTCCAAAAATATGGACAGAGACACCAGCTCCTCTGCAACAGCACCTTGTGTGGTGGGGAAGTGGTTCGACAGTAAAGCCACAGTAAGGACGACTCTTGGGAGAAGTGCAGCAGATTTCACCATTATGGTTTGTAGAAGCCTGATCTGATTCATGTGCTGACTCAGCTCACATCTTCCTTCTGCCTCTACATTCCCCATGGCAGGGAGGATTTCATGGAAATAGGATGTGAAACTGAAAGGAGCGACAGGATGGAAAATAGAAAGGGAAAGTCCAACACTTGGGTAACTGACTAAGTGTGTTAAAGGTGCAAGACCAGAGAGAAGATGAGGCAACCTCAGACATGTCATGATGCAAGGCATTATCTTGTATATTCTTGGCAGAACTTTCTATTTAGTGGGAATTTCTATTTCCACTTCCAGTTTGCATATATGGGCATGTGTTTATTTGCGTGGAAGAGCCATACTTTTTAATCAGTAAGAAAAAATGCCAGATGTCACAGGTCACAAAATTGAGACGAGGTCCCTTCACTAGATCTTAATGGAATTTTCATTTTTTCACCTGTCATGTGAAAGAACTGTTCCTTTATTGCCTTTATTAACCCCTTTTGTGTTGTGTTTAAAATGAGTTTGATTTTAAATTCCTTGTTTTGGTTTATGACCATCCCCTTCCCTTCTCCTGCAGGCCTGCACACTTTTTAACTGTAATAATCTGCTTTGCTCACACTAGTTTAGATGCTAAAAGTCTTATTTTGGGAGGTGAATGGAGAGATGGAAATCCAGCACTGTGGATAAACAGCCCAGGGGAGCACAGGGCAGCTAATGAGGAGATTTCACCACCATGTGGACTCGAGCTGTATAACACCCAAGTAACTTCACAGTTCCGTCACTCTATTTAGGTTCAAGCTCTAAGATAGATCTTAAACTACATAAGGAATTTTAGAAAGTTCTGTAGAAGGCTCACACATGTCATTTCTTCAATGTTTTCTAAGTAACAGTGTCATTTCTTATAAATTTCTTCAGTTTTCCTTTTCAAAATAGAGCCTTAATTCAAGTCCAGGCTTATCACCATTGGGGTTAAGGGACCAAATATATAATTTCATTTATTAAATGAAGCTTGTTTGTTAATATTAGTGCTGTCTAATCTAAATACTGTCTCATCCATTGTGTTGCGTGACTAATTCCACCCAATTTGTGGTTTACTAAATAGATGAAAAAGGTTTAAACATTGGTGGTGTTAACAGAATAAAACCTGTGAGGGTAACTTTAAGTGTACTTCGCTTGTTTTGAAAAGACATGAGACATCAGCCTACTGGGGTCTACGCCAAAGTGTAAGAAAACCATGAAGACTGAATTACACCCTAATTAAATTAAATTGGTTTAAATGGATGAAATTAGATGCCTACCTTTTCACTGGAAGAATTTTCCAAAACGAGTTGTCTTGAAGTTAAAAAAAAAAAAAAAAAAAAAGAACAAATATGAGAACTTTAATTTCAAGAATGTGATTTATTCCAATGTTTTATCTTAGCAAGAAACACAAGACAAAAGTTAAGAAAATACATAAGAACTGTTTTTGAGAGTGTTATTTTTTTTCTTAAGGGCTCATGAATCTGGTCCCTGGAGTTGGAACTGAACTGCACTGATTACAAAAAGCACCTTTTTCATATGCCTCACTATCCCAGGTTCATTTTTTTAAAGGTGCTGTGTGGTGCTTTTGCTTCACAGGGTGTCATCTCTGTTGCGCCTCCTTCCAGGCTTCCTCTCGCTGCAGAGGTAGCAGATCATACACCACACGCTGGGCTCTGGAGAGATCTGGATGCCACTGCTGCTCCGGTAAGGCCTAAGCGCACAGGAACCTGTCCACATATTTACCATGTCAGCTTTATATCATCACAACCACAAATGAACTGAGTGTCCCACTTGTGACAGTCTCAGCAGTTTCATTAACCCTCCTAAGTTCATGTCAGTTAACGTCAAGCCCTGAAAGTAACCTCTTCAAACGTATATATGCCAAGGTTATTCTATTTAACTAAAACTGAAAAGTAGACTCACTAAAACTCTCATTACTCTGACATGGACAGTACAAATGTACAGCATCATGAAGTACCAAGTTCATTTTCTGAGGACAAGTGTTTGGCTCAAAGAAGTTTAAGTTTAAAGTGATTTTTTTTAATGGATCAATTAGTGACACCTTACTTTGTGGGCAGTGTCTATTAACCCGATGCTAAAGTTTACCAAGGATGAAGTAGGCAGCGGCACTGAGGGAGAGGATGATGAGAAAGATGGTGCCTTGACCCAAATCTCCCATGGCACAGGCATTTGGGCAGGCACAGGGGCTCTCCACCCAGATCTGCAGGGGCTCATCAGTGCTGAGGCTCTGGGCTCGGATGAAAGACGTGGAGTGATTCGGACTGCAGTGGTAGTGCACTATCGTCAGTGGCTGGTCATTGTGAGCTGGGGCTGGGGAGGAAGACGCTCACGTGATCCAAACTACAGCAACAAGGCTACATGGGAAGTAAATCCTGGCTGTACTTTTGCAGCTTACCAAAGTATGACACGGACAGCATCTTTCTGGTGGCGTTGTAGTGGAATTCATTCCCTTCATGTCTTCCATAGCTGATGTAATGGCTGATGTATCTGTTGAGCCTGTGAAACCTGTTCAGCTCAGCAAATGTAGAACAAGAAGAAGACAAACTGTCAAATACATGAAGCCTTTATTCACATACATATGAGGGAGAATAAGCACTACTTTTTAGGTTGGACTGCCATCTACTGGTTAAAAGCATACAACTGTAATTGCAGTTCACTTATGGATGATCGTGGTTGCTACTGGCTGACCCAGAGAGTTAGGGATGAGTAGATAAATGTGTCAAAATGTACCATATTCATGGAGAGGGGGCTGTGTCAAGCTGTGTCCCAAAAGCATACTAAACACCATGAAAATTTAATTATTAGCCCAGGCTTTTATTTGCTAAAGCCATCAAAAGCAACTGGACCTGCAAAAACTAGAAAAAAAATATTAGCGGAACAGCAAGGACACAAAACCACAGATCATATTTTTTGTGCAAGAGATGGAGAGAAAATATCTCCAAAAGCCTTCCAAGTCTAGCTTTTCACTTTTCTTCACCTTGGCTGGGGTTGATTCTGTCCCAGGGAAGTGAGCGGAATATGAAGGGAAGACCCACAGCTGCTCTCCAGAGGAAGCTGCTTTTCATCGGCAGAGGAGGAGAAGCTGCCTCCCGCATCACAACTATTTACATTTTTTTTTAATTTGAATGTTTGGTGCAACCTGGCTTCTGATGGTTAGACTTATTTATCAAAAGGTGTAGCCATACCCGGCCAATAAAAGGGACTTTGTTTAATTGGAACTCAGCTTGTAACTGTTTTATCCTAATGAAGTTTTGAGTATGTTGAGTGTTCACATTCTAAAGGTATGAAAATACAGTATACTCAAGAATGTCAGCACAAACTCAATTTGCTGCCCCGTCCCACAGTGCAGTGTGCAGAAAGGGAGGAGCTACTCACAGCTTAAAAATAAAAACAGATCATCTCTCATCAACAGGAACATCTGTGCTGTCTGAGAGCAACAGTTCAGCTCAGTACCTGGAGTGGTTCAGAGGAACTTTAACATCGGTAAGTATGCGAGGACGCCACTGCTGTTCCCATTGAAGACATTTATTGCCACAGTGCACACATGTAGAGTTGATGCTGAGGCTTGACTGTGGTTAAGGTTTTTATATCAAGTCCATCACCATCAGTATCTGACACAGGTGAAGAGGATCCTCAACATGTGCTCAGTCTTGCTGCCAAAACTGAACAATGGAATGAAGGAGGATATATTGACTGACAGGCACTCACTGACAGTGAGTTCAGGTGATAATGGGCAGGTCCATATCAAGGAGGTGGAGAAGGAGAGATGACTAGTATGGCTCTTTCCAACAAACAATAAAAGGAGAAGGTCATGAAAACCAAAATAAACTGAAATATCTTTTGAGATAATGCTTTTGTCATTGGCTCTGTCAAAGCTGAAGGTGTCCAGCAGCAGCAGATGTCTTGATGTGAGTCACAGGACACTGCCAAAACAGTATGCTATGGAGATTAGTGTGCAGTATGTGGTGTTTACTATTAGTATGTCATATTCTTTTGGGTCACAGTTTCAGTTCAGACGGTGAGCTGATGCCACGCCTGACTGCAATTTGGTGCAGCAAAGAGCAACTGGAGTTCAACCAGATAAACTCATTCATTTCATACAGTGAGCTTTGTCTTACTGTACACATGCTCATATCATGAAGTCATATCATATCATATCATATCATCAAGTATCATCAAGCACCTTATTTAGTAGATCAAGTACAGCCTTTGACGTTACCTGACGACAAGACAGGCAGCAACACTGGTACAGTCGGTTCCTGCGAGGTCCTCCGGCTCTGAAAAAGGCTGGCAAGGGCTGAAGGACAGCAAGATCTGTGCATTGGCTGGCATGCTGTCTGACACCACAGGCTTCAAGCGCCCCAGGAAACCATCTGGATCTCCCATAGCTTTCAAGTTTATCACCCCCGTCCCGTCCTTCATGATGCATTGGCAGTTGTTGACTTTGAAGCAGCCTGTCTTCTGAGTGGAGATTGGTTGAAAGGAAAAAGACAAAGAAAACATGCAAACAAAACATGATAGCATGAGGCAAAGAAACCTCATGTTGACGGTGTACAGCAGTATGTAGGCTAGTGACAAGATGACTGCTGAGGTGGCTAAAGTGAACCGCAGCTGACAGCACGGTGATGGTAGAAAAGTCATTAGAATAAAGGTGACGGCCATTCCAGGCATGCCAAGGGCACAGTGTGCTCCCAGCAGTGTCTCTCCAACTGCTGCAGACATTCATGCTGTTCATCATGGGAAAGTCTTACTCAGGTGCAGGAGCGGACTGGGACAAAAAAATTGGCCCGGGCATTTTGGACCAGACCGGCCCACCACATTCGATAATGCACACCTTTCCGGTCTTTTTGCTCTCTTAAATTGTGTATACCAACTGTGCAACTCTTTAAAGCCATAATGCCATGCAATTAGTTAGCTGTCATCAGCAGTGTTGAGCACGTTACTTTGAAAAAGTAATTAATTATAGTTACTAGTTACTTCGAAGTAACTGAGTTACATCATTGTCAAAGTAATTAATTACCAGGAAAATCAACTATTACGTTACTTTTTAAAAAAAAAATTGTTCAAATATGTCAAATTACTTGGCTGCCCCAGTCATACTGGCCTATAGTACTATAGTGGAACAATAAAATACAAGATGAATTGGAACTTTTTTATTCTATTGAACAGGCCACAACTGGCCAACGCCTTTTGGGCATCTACTTCAGATCAGTAAGTGCAGGTGCCTATCAGCATGAATGGAGAATGAGCCCAGACTGCACACAGGAAGGTCATGGCGACAAACAAAGTATACCACACAAATCCTTGTTTAAATCTGAATCTGATTTGATTGGTATATATATCTACCCATAAAGTTAGAACAAGGCATTTAAAAAAGGAAAAAACAAAAAAACAAAACAAAATAAAACAAAATAAAACAAGGCAAAATAACAATAACAGTAATAATAATGATAATAATAATTTAGCACCTGGGTTACAAAACAAATTCATAAAGAGTACAGAAATGAAAATTACAGAAACCCTAAATGCCACTGTGTGTGTCATCTAGCCAATGACTTGCAGAATAATAAGAATCACATCACTGTCATGGTTAACAACAAAGTGAGGGAACAAAGTAAAAACACACTCTTGTCCGGGTGGGGAATTGAACCCCTGGCCTCCTGCATGGCAGATGGAGACACTATCTGCTCTGCCATCGGGGATTGTGGCTCCCTCAGCATCTTGTCAGCTGAAGTCAGATCCTCCATGAATTGCAGCTTTTTTTCAGAGAGAAAACTGCAGCCTTTAGCTTTCCTCCACAACAGGTCACGCGCTGATCTGCTGCTGAAGCGTATGAGGGTCGTCCGCGTCCTCTTCTCTTTATCGTTGTAGCGGCCAAGAGGATGAACAATATCAATATCCTCCAGGATCTGCCTGCGACTCTCCAACAACGGCACAGCAGATGTCGGCAACTTTCGCTTTGATGTCCTCCTGTCTGTCTTCGGGCGAGCTGTGGAGCCTAATCGGGCGCAACTCTGGGCTCTGTCTGCCGCTGAGACGGGCGCAGAGCTAGCCTGGGTGCTAGCGGTCGTAGCTGTTGCCTTAGTACCTTTGGGTGAGGCTTTCGACATAGCGTTATTCTTGGAGGGCATCTTCTCCTTTTCCTTGCGTTTTACACCTTGTTCTGGCCAGAACATAGTGGCAGCAGCTCCACTTTGTTCACCTGTTGCCCTGGCCAGTTGATGAGCTAGCTATTGCTGCTAACAGTTGGTAACTCGACGACCGCCGGCTCAATAACGGTGCCAACGATGCACTTTCCCACGAAACGTGAACAGAAGGAAGTCCCAAAAAATATTCCAGACTTAAAAGTTGTCCAAACATTCAAGTAGTTGGGTGAAAACAGCAACTTTGATTCAGTCATTAAAGTCCCGGTCTTCACTGGCTGCCATCTTGGCGCCACCCCTAACGAGGCTCACTTTCGACGGCACATGGAGCGCCTGACTGTCAACACCCAAGTCCCGCCCCCGCCCCCTTTTATCTGCTTTCGCTGGGAACTCTCTGCAAACAGTGCAGTACATAGTTGATTTTGTTGCATCATACTTGACCCAGGAATGAATTTCTTTCCACAAAGGGAGGAAAGTTCTACGCCGTTTTTCACTCTCGCAGGCTAATTTTGCTGTATGTTGTGTGTGCTCCGCCATGACAGTCAGTGCCGAATGAACGTTACGTCTGACGTCTGCACTCAGCAGAGACACTCAGCCAATGAAGGCAGCAGCACACCGTGGTTAAAAAAAAAAAGAAGAAAAAAAATGCAACTGGCTCCTCCCAATAGAGAGGAAAAACACGATAAAGAAGAGAAATATAGTCACCTGCCTGCCTGGGCAAGTTTGAACAGGTTCTACTTGCCCCCCGTCTATTTTTACTTGCCCCAGGCATTTGGACAATCGTTAATGTCGGACTCTGCCCAGTGCTGGCTTGCCCAGGCAAGGCCCAAAGCTCTGAGCTCACCACGGGCTCTCTGTAAGCAGCCCATAATAGCCCACAGAATGCCCATGTTGGCCCAGTGTGGGCCAGCCCATTTGGGTCCAGAGCAACTTTTGTACCTTTGGGCCCATGCTGGTTTTGTGCAGGCAGCCCAAAGTAATTTCCCACGCTTTGGCGGCTTTTTTAAAAATGTAATTTGAAATTCAGAGAGACTCTGCATTTATAGCCTCTGCACAGAATGCATAAAAAATCCATTAATTGAATTGGATTGTGTCTGCACATGATCACTTAAAAACTCATGAACAAATATTAGTTTTTGTTTTTAACAAGAAAAGCCTATAATTTTTAACAGATAATTGATGTTTTAAAAGGTATAGCAGGGTCCAAAAATAACAGTTTACCATTTTACAGTTGCTGGTAAAAATATGGCTGGCTCCCAACCATTGGCTCATAGATATAAAAGAAAGAAAAAAAAAAAAAAAAAACTGAATTAAAATCAAAAAGACTCAAAACTTTAAAAGAAATATATGACCCTGCATATTAGGAACAAAATTAAAGGCTTTTTTATTTTATTTTATTTATTTAAGTTAAAAATGTAAACTTTACTGACTGCGACAGAGCTCGATGTGCTTGTAACTATTTTTTTTTTGCTGAAGAGGTGCCATGTACACTATGCACTTGAGCTGCTTCACATGCCCCACCCGCACAGAACGCGACCGTTACTTCTTCTGGCTGAAGGTGGTATTTTCCAGAGGTGAGTTTTAATTGTAATGTTTCATCTTAAAGTTTAATGTTATAGCAAATATGGTTTTATTTACGGTTTTAGTTAATTCTGACCATTAGCCATTTTTTCGAACACTGATGAATGTTAGCTATCTTTGTCAGCTAGCAAACCTTGACGTTGACGTTTAGCTTAGCTTAAACTTGACTCAGCCAAAAATAAATATAAGGTTAGGCTAGTGGTCCCTATCATCCTGTTTCTCATATTCCTCATGTCTGATTACCACAGTGGCCCGCGAGAGTATTTAATTTTCTGACATTAGTTTAAGCCGGGACTCCAAACTGTGACCAGATCGTGCCATTTTGCCGTTTTTGAGACAGCACCAATATTTTCACAACTACTCGAGCAAAGCACGTGCGTCGCTGTGCGCCTAATTTGCCGATGTTTTTCTTTTACTATAATTTTAATAATCCATGTTGAAGAGGGAGCGAGTTCACCTGTCTGAGTGTGTGCGTGAGGAAGGTTGAGGGTCCGGGAATGATTTGTCAACTGCGTGGGTTACACCACCTACACTCCTCGGTGTGGGTCTGTGCCTTTTTCAGCTAACGTCACAGTCTCTCCGTATGTACTATGTTTTCGCGGACAGGAGACAGAGGGGGCATTTGTCAAACAAGGCCTTACACCTTCTACCTACTCGATTCCACTTTGTTTGCGCCGGTTTGCGTATCCTCGCGGCACTTCATGGTTTACTCCAGCCAGTCGTGGAGGGTCCACAGTGTAAAACGGAGTTCAGTACGTGAAAGAGTGAGGAGGCAAGCACAGTGGAGAAAGACAGCGAGAGAAATGTATTGTGTACCAAGTTTTAAAGGCTACTGTATGTTAAAATAGACTATTAGCAGTCAGGGCTTGACGTACACAGCTTTTTTTTCTGGCTAAAAATGAAGTGGTACTTGGAGGCAGGGGCGCCTCCAGAAATTTTTCATAGGGGTGGCCAGATGGGGACACTCAAAATCTTGGGGTGGCACACCAAAAGTAAAAGCCATAATTTCAGGATGTTATTATCTGTTGTAGTATACAGGCTAAGCCTCTGCTGCTCCCCTGTCGTCTCTCTCTCTCCTCCTGTACTAATTTTATTCTTAAAATAAGAATGGATGTCTGTGGACTTTCTCTTCATTGTCTGCAAATTGACATAACATATACAAGCGTTAGCTAGCTGCGTAACTCAGTTCGATATGTCAAAAAGCTGCTGTAACAGGTGCTGTAACAGCATCATTTGGCACTTAAAAAGCACATGTCACAACAAATACTCCCCCCTCTTCTTTTACTAAAGAAATTTATGACTTACTTACTCATTGGTAGTCTACGCATAACTGACGATAGAATCTATGTGACTGGCCAGTGGGGTGGCCAGCAAATTTATGGGTGGGGCGTGGCCACCCATGGCCACCCCCTGGTGGCGCCCCTGCTTGGAGGCCGGTGTCCGATGCGTCTAAGTGACTTGTAATGGGCAGCATGGTGGTCAGTATTAGCAGAGATAATATTACCAAGCAGCTGTTTTTATTCCAAAATTACCAGTCAGTTTTTAAATTTCTGCATTCATCAGAAATAGTATTCTTTTCATCAGTAGCTACTTTCCATGTGAACTGTTTTGGATTTGGATTATTTTTATGGACTTAAGTCAGAGAGAGTAGATGAGTCTGTTTGCTAGGAAAAAAAATCTTCTCAGGCTGACCATTGAGCGCTGATAAAAGTGATAAAAGAAAATTTTCCTGAAGCATTTAGCCTCAATAAAGTGTGATGATCAAAAGACACTATAATAAAATTCTGGGTTATTAATTAGTATTAGTATTATTAATTATTAATTAGTATTAGTATTAGTATCCTTTCCTCTATTGCTACTGAGTCTTTTTCTTTTTGTGAGTGTGTATATATGTATATACACAAATAATGTATTAATTTCCAGTGATTTCTCATCCATGACACTGTGGCCACCTTATACTGACCCCAGCAAACACAAGGCAGCTTTGTTGATGCATGAAGTTGGAGAGACATGGACAACGCATGACATAAAAATTTTGAGCACAGCAGGTAGATTTTTTTCTCCAAATTGTGAAGAATTTAAATGAAGCATCGCATGCATGGTGTTAGAGGAAATGTGAATCACTGATAGGCCTGACACACTTATTTTGTTTGTTACAGTGGAGGTATAAAGCCAAAGCTTTATACCTTCACTTTCAGCCAAAATGGCTGAAACAAATTTAATTAAGCTATAACCAGTGAACCTGAAGAACTAGATCGCAGTCAGCGGTCAAGACAGTAAGTTGTTTTGTTGTCTTTACAATCTAATTCTTTTATTCCAAGCAGGTTTAAAGTCTCCATGAAATGAAAATTGATTTTTAGTTTTTTTAATCAGATATATATTGCTCTTGACCTTGCTTATATGTCAATATACAATGCCCAACAATGACCAAAAAGTAGTTTTGCAGTTTGGTTAATTTTAAAATGCATTAAAATGCATTCTTGGATTGTTGTTCCTCATTTTTGCAGACCTACCTACATTGATCTGGAGCCGGAGCCTGAGCCTGCACCACCGAAACGGCAGAGACAGTCATACTGTCACGGCTGCAGTCGTACTTCAGCCACCAGTCCCACCACCACCCATGGATTTGCCACCTTCTGGTCATAACTCACTGACCCCAAGCCACCTTCCACCACTGAGTCAACCTCCACCAGTGAGTCAACTTTCACCTGGGAGCCACCTTCCACCTGCAAGCCATCCTTCCCCTGCAGCCTTCCCCCCTCCAGTGAGGCGCTCTCTGTCAGCAGGTATGCTTAGAGGGCTGTAAAAAGAACTGTTAAACCATGGAAGCAAAAATAATTTTTACGTTACTCATTAAGAATTTGTTCTTCTTGAGAGAAGAATCTACAGATAGTTTCCATGTCAGTTTATAGTAGGCCTGTTATTCTGCTAAAACAGTCTCTGTGCTCAATTTAAATTGTTTTCTTCCTTTTCAGGTATTGATAGATATCTGGTTAATACACTGGAGGAGATTAAGGACAGGCTGACTGTGCTGGAGAGATTAGTGGCAAATATCTCTAGATCAAGCACAGGAGAGGTCACTTTGCCTGATGATGTGACTTTACCCCTCCAAAGCTATCAGGACCTGGATATCTTGGAGCAAAAAATGGAATATCAACGATGTCGGAAAGATTTGGTATGTAAACAGTAGCCCCTCTCAAAGCTGCAAACACTGTAAACTAGTACTGACTAAGCCTCTGGCTCTAATGTATCTACAGTCCCTGCCTGGGAATTGATCCACTGTCCTGGTAAACTACTACAGCTATTCTAATGCACCTTCTTAACAAAGTGTCACAGGGATATTTTCAAAGATAGGTCAATAGTTGCTTTTGAGAAATAAAGTCATTATGGCGGTCTGAGGTAACAAAATCTAGAGACAAAGGGCACTATTTTCATGAATAAGGCGCAGTGTAAGCATAGCTATGCTAGACACCACAAGTAGGTGTGGCAAAATCTTTTGTCAGTATGGTGAACCAGGCGCAAGTTGCGCCTTTGGTGCAGCTGAGAGGAACGAGCGATGTGCATGTGTGGGTGTAATCACAGCCTACTTCAGTAATGGCCAATCAAATCAGCTGCTTTAATTTCCTTTAAGACTGCTGTGACACTGCAGCTTATTGTTAATTTCAGCTGAAGAAGGACCAGACAGGTGCCAGCCAAACATGGCTGTGTGTGTATGTGTGTTTGGTGCAAGTCTAAGACGCGGAAGGACAACAGGTGAGCTGCAAGGCCAGGCCGGGGATGGAAAGGAGCGAGAGAATGGGTGGACTCCGCAGGTGCTTTTATAGATGCGGCCCCATCCCCTTGGAGACACACACCAGAGGCCCATCATCAATTACGCCCTGTGGAAAGAGAGGGGAGAGGGCGAGCAGGACACCAAACACAACCCCACCCACTTGGGGTTGTCACACCCCCCCTCATTTTCTGCAATATACTGTAATGCCATTTGGCCTGCGTAACGCACCTGCCACTTTTCAGAGGTTGATGAATACAGTGCTATGTGGCGTTCAGAACTGTGGTGTTTATCTGGACGACATAGTGGTTTATTCTTTAACCTGGTCGGAACACATTGAGACTCTGCGTGAGATTTTTGATCGTTTGTGTGCAGCCTCCCTCACTCTTAATTTGGCTAAATGTGAGTTTGGGAAGGCAGTAGTCACCTATCTGGGTAAGCAGGTGGGGCAGGGTTGTGTTAGTCCTGTCTCCGCCAAAGTGCAGGCCATCTTAAATTTCCCAGCTCCTCAAACGCGTCGTGAGCTCCGTCGGTTTTTGGGGATGGCTGGATACTACCGTGCGTTTTGCAAGAACTTTGCAGAGGTGACAGCTCCACTGACTGAATTAGTGAGCCCCAAAAGGCCTTTTGTGTGGTCAGAGGACTGTCAGAGTGCCTTTGAAGCTGCCAAAGCTCTCCTCTGTAGTGCCCCTGTGCTTGCTGCTCCAAACTTTGATCGTCCGCTTAAGCTGGATGTTGATGCCAGCGCGCACGGAGCGGGCGCAGTGTTGCTGCAGGAGGATGACCGTGGCATTGACCATCCTGTTGGTTATTTTTCCAAAAAGTTGAAAAAACACCAATTGCACTACAGCAGAATTGAGAAAGAGGCCCTTTCGTTGTTGTTGGCTTTGCAACATTTTGCTGTATATCTTGGTTCTTGTTCGGTGCCCACTGTTGTTTTTTCTGACCATAACCCACTTGTGTTTTTGACCCAGATGCAGAACAGCAACCAGCGTCTGATGCGCTGGTCCCTATTGGTGCAGGATTTTAACATTGAAATCCGGTATAAGAAGGGTTCAGACAATATTATGGCTGATGCTCTGTCTCGCTCCTAATTAGTTAAAAAAAAAAAAAAAAAAAAAAAATCAAACATGTTCTGTAGGGGGAAAATGTTTGATTTTTCTTTGGGTGGGGAGGTGTTATGACTGGGAGTCATTTATTTGTTGTGTTTACATTTTTTTTGTGTGCTGACAGCTCTTTCTCTCCCCTCCCTCTCTGCATCAGCAATCAGCTGTCTGTGTGAATGAGCTGCAGGTGTGTGTACCTCTCCCAGCTGACCAAGGTGCTGCCTGCTGATTGGCTGATCATCCACTTCAAATACCAGCTGAACCCAGCCATCAGTCTCTCTGTTTCTCCTACGCCCAACTGACAGCAGCCGGCTAGTTAGAGTGTTTTGGTGATCTGGTGCTATATAGACATTTGGTGTGTAGATGAGTGATAACTATTTGCCTTTAGCATTGTGTGTTTTGCTGTGACTTTGTCACAGACATTTGTACATATTGTAAATAATTGTAAAAGCAGTAGCAGACCTAGTAGGAGGGAGAAGCCATTTTTGTTATAATTCTTTTCTCCTGTTTTACTTGTTAGGAGGTAGGTAAGTTTCATTGTCTTATGTTTATATTGTTTTCTTACAGGTAAGACAGGGAGTTTTGGTTAGTGATTTTGTTTATTATTTTGGCTGTGCTCCCCTCTGAAGCAATAAACTGCTACTTTGCCTTCGAATTTGTGTATGTTGGCTGTTGTACTTGGGAGTGGGAAGAGCGGGGGCAAATCTTCGTGTGTGACCCTGGTGCCCCTAGGCCAGGTCATAACACCACCAAGACCTAGGAGCGGCTGGGCCACTTACAGCTTAACATTTTACAACAATACATTAAATAACATTAACAATTCCCCTCCCAAAACTGAACCTTGACTCACCTCGCCCCCAATACCCCGCAACCTGGTACCAGGGAAGCCTATTTAAGAGACTGGGTGACAAGGGAAGAGCAGGAGAGCAGAGGTAGGGATGAAATGACATGTCACAATATACAAAAATAACCAATACACAACACTTGACCCAACACCCAAACCTAAACTCTAAGGCAGAGGCGCTCTAGACAAAGCATCTGCCAAGACATTATCCTGCCCTTTAATGTGGCGTATCTCCAAATCATAACCCTGCAAAAAGAGAGACCACCTGACCAGCCTCTGGTTTGGAGATTTGAGGGTACCCAAGAATGTCAAAGGGTTGTGGTCTGTATAAACAACAAGAGGTGCCGTCCCCCCCACGTACACCTCAAAATGTTGCAAGGCCAGAATGAGTGCCAATGCTTCCTTTTCTATAACTGAATAGTTGGCTTGATGACGGTTAAACTTGTGAGAAAAGAAGCAGACCGGTCTTAACACCCCATCGTCCCCCCCCCGGAGCAGGACGGCACCGGCCCCAACCTGGCTGGCATCCACCTGTAACACAAACTGTTTGTCAAACTGCGGGGCAGCCAACACAGGACATGAACACAGCAACAACTTCACATTTTCAAAGGCCTGTTGACACTGACTAGACCGCACAAACTTAGTTCCAGTCTTTAACAACTCAGTCAGAGGAAAGACAACAGTAGAGAAATTTCTACAGAAACTTCTATAAAATCCAACCAAACCCAAAAACTGCTGGGGTTCCTTTTTTATAGTGGGCTGTGGAAACTCAGACACACTCAGCACCTTGGCCTGCACAGGAGCAACCTTACCCTGACCCACCACACGGCCCAAGTAAGTAACAGTCGCCCTAGCAAACTCACATTTGGCCAGGTTCACTGTCAACTGTGCCTCAGCCAACCTCACAAACAATGCTCTTATTCTCTGCAAATGTGAATGCCATGTGTCACTGTACACTACCAAGTCATCTAAATACACTGAACAGCCCTCTAACCCATGCACAACCCGGTTCATAAGCCGCTGAAAAGTGGCCGGGGCGTTCTTTAACCCAAAGGGCATGACAGTATATGAATAGAGGCCTGAAGGGGTCACAAAAGCAGCGATCTCTCTTGCACGCTCTGACAAGGGCACCTGCCAGTAGCCCTTCAAGAGATCAAAGGTGGACACAAATTTGGCAGACCCCACTCTATCGATACAGTCATCCATGCGGGGCAAAGGAAATGAATCAGACTTAGTGACTGCATTAACCTTCCTCATGTCTGCGCTGATAATATGGTTTCACCAGGTTCACGTGGTACAGCTGAGACGACTTCCTTCGACCTGGAGTCACAACGCGGTAGTTCAAATCAGAGACTTTCTCAGACACCACATATGGGCCAGTGAACTTAGCCTGGAATGGCGACGTGACCAGCGGTGTCAGCGCGAGGACCTGGTCTCCAGGACTGAACTCATGGCGCACCGTACCACGGTCATACTGGGCCTTCATTTTCACCTGAGCCTGCCCCAGCTTTTCTCACGCCAGCAGACCTGCCCGAAACAACCTGTGCCGAAAGCCGTTAACAAAGTCAATCAAGTTCCGGGGCGCCTCGGTAGGAACCAACCCACCTTTCAGTGATGCCAACGGCCCGCGCACCGAGTGCCCAAAGACCAACTCATTTGGGCTGAAGCCTGTGCTCTCCTGCACGGCCTCCCGCGCCGCCAGCATCAACCACGGGAGACCATCCTCCCAGTCTCGGTCCAGCTCTGTACAGTACGTGTGCAGCAAGGACTTAAGCGTCTGATGGAAGCGCTCCAACGCCCCTTGGCTCTGCGCATGATATGGAGTGGATTGGTTGTGGTTCACCCTCAACATTTTCAACACTTGAGCAAACATATGTGAGCAGAAATTAGACCCCCAATCACTCTGTATGACCTTGGGTATCCCGAACACTGAAATGAACTGTGAAAGTGCCCTCACCACAGTTCTAGTTGTGATGGAACGAAGTGGATAAGCCGCCGGATAGCGGGTACATTGACACATCACAGTTAACAAATACTTACAACCTGACTTGGCACTTGGCAACGGCCCCACACAGTCTACAAGCAGATACTCAAATGGCTCACTCACCACCGAAATGGGCTGCAATGGTGCCGGCTTTACGTGCTGGTTTGGTTTCCCCGTCAGCTGGCACACATGACACGTCTTAATATACGCAGCCACATCTTTCTTGGCATGCGGCCAGAAAAAGTGTTTGAGCACATACAGATATGTTTTGCGCACTCCAAAGTGACCACATTCATCATGTGCAGTTCTCAAAACTTGGGAACGAAAAATCCTGCGGCACCACCACCTGAAACACAGGCGCCCCCACAACATCCCCATCACAAGGCAGCCACTTCCGCACCAAGAGCCCCTCCTGGACAAAATAGCCCTGTGCTACATCGCCAACCTGGTGACGCGGCACAGCCTGATCCCACAACGAGGACAACGACACATCAGATTTTTGCGCCTTAATCCACTCATCTCTGGACACCAGTGGAGGCAAATCAGGCAGCACAACTGGTTCCACTGAGGCCGCAGTCTCCACTGGCACAGACGCACCTTTACCCTGAGCGCGTGTCATGGCACAAACAGGAAAAATCTCCAGCCCCGAACTGTCTGACCATTCTAACGGCTCGGACACCACCACAGGAGGCGGGGGACCACTGGGCCAAACACGACCACCACAGATGTCACTGCCCAAAATCATTGACACTCCCGGCAAGGGCAACTCGGGCCGCACGCCCACAGAAAACACACCTTTAGCCAAGTCACAATCCAACAGTACATTATGGCGTGGCACTGGGACGAAGCCAAGCTCCATCCCCCTCATCACAATAAAATCACCAGACTGCGTATCAGCAGAAAAAGGAAGCGCCGACTGCACAATAAAAGAATGTCGGGCCCCCGTGTCACGTAACACTCTAATATTAACACACTCAGCACTGCCCACCAAGGACACCTGCGCGTCTATGATGAAAGGCTCAAACCCAGACCTGTCACAGTCACCAACCTCCACCGCCTTTTCCACCGGCGCACTTGCGCACAACATGGCTGGAGCTGGGGATGGCGAGCCGCTTTTACGCCTTAACAAAGGACATTGGTCCTTCCAGTGACCCTCCCCATGGCAGAAACTGCACAGGTTTGAATGGCCTCGGCGCACCGAGGCAGACACACCGCGGGCCGGACCTGATTTTGAAAAACGGACGCGCGAAAAACTGCCGTCATCACCCACTCGCTCACGCACTCCAGCAAAACCAGACCTATGCGTCAGCAAGAAATCATCCGCCAGTTCGGCCGCTCTAAGCACAGTAGCCGGCTCTCTCTCATTCAAGTAGGCGGCTATGCACTGAGGCGCAACGTTTTTAAACTGCTCCATGATAATTAACTGGCACAGCCCTTCAAATGTATTTACCTTTTCCGCTGCGCACCAGCGGTGAAAATGAGTGGTCAAATCACGCACAAACTCCACATTCGTCTGCTTATCGGACTTCACCCAGTGGCTAAACCTCTGGCGGTATGCCTCTGGGACGAGTTCATACGCCTTGAGGACGGCCAACTTCACCGTTTCATAAGTCAGACCCTCCTGTGCGCACACAGCCGAGTACACCTCCTGTGCCTTGCCAGTGAGGATGCACTGCAGAAGGAGGACCTTGTCTCCATCCGGCCACTGCCTGGCCTCTGACACACTCAAACAACGTGAAAAAAGTGTCGGGGTCTCGCTCGTTAAACTTTGGCACAAGGCGCAGACTGGCGGTCAGGTCTCTGCCCTCACGCCCAGCCACAGACCCCGACTCATTTGACGCACCCGACATCCCACTATTGCGGTCCAAAACCCGCAATTTTGTCCGCTCCAGCTCCAACTCCAGCTGCAACAACTCTCTCCGTTGCGCAAACGAGAGCACCTCAGCCTGCCCCACAGACACAGATGCCGACTCCGACCTCACCGCAGCCGCGGCCACCGGCTCAGCAGCAGGCTCCTTCTGCAACACACCTTTCTCAAACAAGGTCAACAACACAAACATTTTTAACTCATCCTTAAGCATCCCCTCTTGCAACACAATATCATAGTGCTCAGCAATCTCGACCAACTGATCCTTCTTACAGGAGTCCAAAAACACCGCACAAGGTGCTTTGTAAAAGGCTGACAAATCCATATTCACCTTGGAGCCGGATCCACACTACCAGGTGCACAACGAGCAAGCAATGCCCCCCAGAGCGCTCCCCTAACTGCCTAACCCCGGATCTGACTAAGCTCAACCCTGGTCTTCATGTGGTTCTGCAGCGGGTCAATTAAGCACGAAACCAGCGGGATCACCACCGGTGAGCCCCTGGAGTGCCCCCGAGAAGGCTGCTTGCGCAACCAACACTTACCGCTCCCCACAGCACTACGAAAAAAACAAACAGACACAATCCCAAAGGGGAGAGTGCCCTGAAGCCTAACGGGAACCTCCAGAAAATGCGCACCTGCAGCGTATCACCTACCCCGACCGGTGAGTAAAACTCTTCCTACACTACCACATAAATCCAAACAATATAACTTAACCGAGACGAGCCCCCATTTGTCAGAGCTGGCTCAGATCTCTTACCAAACAAACGCAAGAGGGAATATTACCAACCCATAATATTTATTTATAAGACGCGGACAGTAACAATAAACAGCAACAAACGAACAAAATATCTGTAATGTAGGAGGTCAGTGGTGTATGCGGGTGCATGGCTGTGTGTGTATGTGTGTTTGGTGCAAGTCTAAGACGCGGAAGGACAACAGGTGAGCTGCAAGGCCAGGCCGGGGATGGAAAGGAGCGAGAGAACGGGTGGACTCCGCCGGAGGCCCATCATCAACTACGCCCTGTGGAAAGAGAGTAGAGAGGGCGAGCAGGACACCAAACACAACCCCACCCACTTGGGGTTGTCACACATCGCTAATGAGGAGCAATGTGCTCATAATGTCACTGATGTTGTGGTGTAAAATTCAGAAACACTCCAGATCAGTTTAGGTGCTTCATCTCTGCAAACCTCACAGATAACGTTAGGCCGATTATCACACAGCAACAGTGATCATGTACATAACAGCTCGCTCAGATAAACAAAAATCCACTAACCTCACAGAGCACAAGTCCTTTCCTCATCTGTGAAAAATCTTGTTTTTAGAGCTCTTCATGGTTGAACCAAGACTACAGATTGCACATACAGTGTGTTCCGTCTGTCCCATGCTGAGTCTTTAAGTTAAAAATCATTAAAAAAAAAAAAATGAAAATCCACGCACCCTTGCTGAGTAGGAACTATAACATCCGAGCTGAACATTTCCGGTGTGATCCATGCATGTATAGTAACTTTTGTGTTTAAAAGTGAAAAAGTCAAAACTTGTTGGAAAGATATGGATCAGATAATTTACAAAATTCATAAAATATATATTTTTTTTGTTATGAAAAATTCTGCTTCAACCAATATCGTTAGTGTTTTCCCTTTTTTTTTTCCTTTCTTTTTTTTTTTTTTTTTTTTTTTTTAAAAAAGCAACATTTTCACTGTCTTAAAGCTTACTGCTCTCCGGAGTTGACTGATAGAGATCAGAGAAACAACATAAAAGTATAAGTATAAAAAGTATAAAAGTATAAAAAATGGGTGAAAAGTCAGTTTGAATGTGGAAAAAATAATCAAAATGACTGACTGAATGTAACCTTTTTAATCACAAAAAAATTCTAACTCTTGTCTCTTTAATGCAGTTCCTGTTATGTTTGCTTCTGCTTTATATCCATGGTGGCTGCTGCATCATAAGGCATACCAGCTGCCTTTGACTGACATCAGATGTAATGGACAAGAGTCTAGATTTTAAATATATATCTCTATATCTACATATAGATATAGAGATATATATGTATGTATATACACTACTCACAAAAAGTTAGGGATAATTGGCTTTTGGGTGAAATTTATGGAAAATGTAAAAAGTTCACGCTACAGTGATATTATATCATGAAAGTAGGGCATTTAAGTAGAAGCATACACTGGTGATTTCCTCATCTCAAACAATTTCTTGAAACAAAAGCCAACATCAGTGGTGGATATACCACAACAAAAAATGTCAATGTCAATAACTTGTCATGTGCCCTTGAGCATCAATTACAGCTTGACAACGACGTCTCATGCTGTTCACAAGTCGACTTATTGTCTGCTGAGGCATGGCATCCCACTCTTCTTGAAGGGCGGCCCTCAGGACATTGAGGTTCTGGGGTACAGAGCTCCGAGCCTCTACACGGCGACTCAGCTGATCCCATAGGTTTTCTATGGGATGCAGGTCTGAGAAAGTGCAGGCCACTCCATCTGAGGTACCCCAGTCTCCAGCAGCCGTTCCCTAATGATACGACCTCGATGAGCTGGAGCATCAAACACCTGTTGTGAATTTTGCCTTTAAACTCCTTGTTAGAGAACAGCAACTTGTGCAAAAAGTACTGAAACATTGAACAGTTGGACAGTTTACAGAAGGTCACATTAAGTTCACCTGTAAAGGTTATAATGCATTTTAGGTTCATCCTGAAATTTCATCCGAAAGCCAAATATCCCTAACTTGTGACTAACTTTGTGAGTAGTGTATATCTATATCTATATCTATAAATATATCTATCTATCTATATATATATATATAGAGAGAGAGAGAGAGAGAGAGAGATGTATACATATATATGTTATATATATATTTTTGTCCTGAACCTTATTTTTTATCAATGCATATCACTTTTTAATTTTTGTGCATTTCCCTTCCTGTTAGACTGCCTATCGGAACCACTGGTGGGTGTAATGTCCAAGTTGCAACCAGGAGAATACTGA
Source organism: Myripristis murdjan (assembly GCF_902150065.1). Classification (NCBI taxonomy): domain Eukaryota; kingdom Metazoa; phylum Chordata; class Actinopteri; order Holocentriformes; family Holocentridae; genus Myripristis; species Myripristis murdjan. The sequence goes on from NC_043988.1 coordinate 3,202,299, forward strand.
CAACCCTGATTGGACATTCTTTAGCCACTCAAATGAACTGGAATGGCTCAAACCAAAAGAGACATTTTCAGAATCTGAGGCTAAGGAGGGTTGTAACAGGTATGTATATAGTATTCAGTGTTTCTCACTTGGGGGGAGGGGTGGGGGTGGGGTGACTGCGGTCTAGATATAACATGATGAAAAAAATAGGCTTTGCATTTACTCGATTGGTGATCTATTGTTTTGAGTCTCCAGTATGGGTGGTAACTTTTTTTTTTTTTTTTTAAACATGTAATTAATAAAGAAAACGTGTGTGATCAGGTTGTGTTGATTCATGCACCATTTAGCTCCGTTGAGCAATGTAGGTTTCAGTTACTTGCTTGTGATTGGCCTGACCATATGTCACTCAGAAAACAGTCAGCCAGTCACTGGAGAGGGGCTGATTCTCTCTTCTGATTGGCTACACAAACCGTGCTGCCAGAGCTCCAGGACAAAGTCAAGAGAGAGGAGCTGTGAAACTATCCCTGCGTTCCAATACTCATACTACCATACTATTTAGTAGGGGAAAAAAAGATTTAGTGTGTCCCAATACATAGTATGTCAGATGCAGTATGCCAAGAGTACCAGGATGTTCTACTATATCCGGTCAGATTTCGCAGTATGGATTTCAGCATGTTGCTCTGGCCACTCTGACCCACAATCCTTTGTGCAGCGGACGTTACGTCGCACTGCGTGTACAGGCCACGCCCACATACGGACGACAACAAAACAGACATATCGCACAAAACTCGCTCAGTGACCGCAGAAGCGACAGGAAGACAGAAGATGATAAATTTGACAGACGACAGCGCAGTACGAAACAGCACCGGCATTTTGACAACAACATTCAAATTTGCCGCTACGGACGGCGGCGGAAGTGAGCGAGAGGGCCGGACTTCAGGGATGATGTATGTAGTATGTCCCAATAGTATGCATATGCATGCATATTTCATACTAAACTACATACTTTGTAAGGGCAGCTGCAGTACCTACTAAAAGTAAAAAGTATAAGTATGCGATTTGGAACGCAGGGCAAGGCTGTGTCCGAAATCACTCACTCACTCACTCCTCCCTACTCACTATATAGGGAATTCAATGTAGTGGACTATATAGTGAACTCAAAAGTGGACCTTTTCGGACACTACTTCGCCCGTTGTTCGGCGCCATTCCGCAATGCATGATGGGATATATTGCCTGGTTAGTGACCATCGGATGTCCACTACATTTTGCGGTGGATTGTGGGATACATCTAGTGGACTATATAGTGAACATAAATAATCACTAGACATTCGGACACCCCTACAAAATGGCGTAATCACTATATAGTGCACTATATAGTGGTTAGGGAGTGATTTCGGACACAGCCTATATTTAGCAGACCACAGGTACTCAAAACCACAAATAGGCTTCATCATGCTAGGAATATCAACAGTTAAAATAAAACCCTGGAAAAGTGGACAGCATGGGGCCTTTAAGTTAAATGCACAGGCTATATTTTCACTGAATTCACATGAAAAGACATGTATAACTATAAAAACAAGAGCCACTACAGCCTGGGCTAGCAGGCTAATTTGCACATTATATACAGGCGTCTGTCTCTCTCTTTATCCCATAACATTAACCGGATACGTGAATTTAATGAGCTAACATTAAACTGTCTCTTTCTGTAAAAGTGTGATTCTGTTTTGAGCCGAGGGTCCTGTCAATTATCTGTTGTGTTTTAGTTTGATGTTTCGATGGCTAAATCACAGGCTAAACTGGGACCAGCGCTGTTAGCATTGTTAGCACAGCATAGCCTCTCTGGCTAGCAGCTTGGTTAGCTGCCTAATTATCTAGCTAACGAGCTATGCCCAAGCTAAGTGGAAGAGACTACATTGACTTGCTGGGCCTGCACAGTAATCACTGCCCTTATTGGCTAGATGGCTTACAGCTTACACACTTACACACACACACACACACACACACACACACACACACACACACACTTGCATGGAAAAAACCTATCAGGTCTAATTACCCTGATGTATTATGAATGATCTTCATACTGTTTTGATGTGTCTAGGTGTTGTGTCTTTATTTTGTGTGGTGCTGGAAGCTGCAGACTGCCATGTAGAGGGCGCCTCACTCCACATGCACACGGTTGCTGACACCACGAAACACCCTCACCAGCCTGGAGAAGAAGCGCCTCACTGCACTCGTCTTCTTTTTGGGCTTTTTCTCCGGCTGTCTGAAATCTGAAAATCAGCAGAGGACAGTCAATGCCACAAGCAGCCTTGGTGGAATTAGCTGGCATGTGGAAGGAGGTGAGAGCTGAGACAGCAGTGGAGGTGAGTGAGTCCTACCAGGTGTGCTGGGAGGTGACTGTGTGTGGTCTGCAGCAGCCTGGCCCAGATCGCTGTCAGGAGCTCCAGCAGGGCTGCTCAGTGGAGCACAGGTGCTCCCAACACCAGAGTCCACATCTGCAGAAGTCGCAGCTCCAACCTGAGAGAAAGTTTTGCTCACCATCAACAATGCTCCCATTCTTTATAGGTTGATGCAATATTGCTAATAAGTAAAGCCCACTCAGCAAGCAGTGCTTCCTACCTCAGTGGTGTTGACCTCATTTATGGCATCAGCCTCCTCAGGTTTACTGTGGGCCTCCAACACAGTGACATCACTATGGCCATCATTTATGGCCTCAGTCGGTCTGAGAGCTTCCTCAGAGCTGGAGATGTTCACATCAACCTGGGGGCTACACACACACACACACACACACATGCAGAAGAAGAAGTTTTAAACAGCAGTAGTTGACCAGAGTAGAGATGATCCTCTCATCTTGGCCATTTCTTGTTCCCATCTTTTTGAAATCATTTGGTGGAAACCAATGTCTGCTGAAAGTGGCTGTGCTTGCCCCTGTGTTTGTGAGTAAAACAGCTGCACTGTTAGCAAACTATTGATCAAGTGTTTTTATGTCAACAGACTGCTTCATATTTCCCACATGAAGAGCACATACAGTATTCCCTGGTCTGCTCTCATGAAGGCCTAACTTGACTATTTCTGTCATCTGAGGGATGATGATGCATTGAGCACCTGGTTTGTTGGTCAGAGGCTCCATCAGCCAGCATGTGGTCCATCACTGGCCCAGGCTGAACCCATATGACGGCTGGCTGCGGTGTTGGGGAAGCTGTCCTAGGCCTTCTGAATGAAAACACACACACAATTACCACACACTGATCCATCAAATGTGTCTTTCAGGTACATTCAACAATTTCCTCAGAGTCAGAGGGGAGTTGACCTGCTCCTGTTCTCGGCAGTTTCTAGCTTCATCCTGCGTGGCTGAGGCCTGGTGCTGCGGCGGCGGGGTTGATCGAGCCTTGAAATGAAGGGATGCCCGAGGACTTCACCTGGGGTAATCCTGCAGTTTGGACTGATCTCAAGCAGTGCCTTTATTAAGTCGACACAGTCCCTCATGTCATCAGCCTCAGCCCTGTTCTGACCAGCCAGACGCTACGTTTGGGAGAAAAAAAGCAAAGTCGTATGGAAAATCAGTCCAGTTCTCCTCATGACTCAGAAGACGGGATTCAATGAACGGCTGAAATGGCTTCAACCAGTTGTGTGACTTCACTTTCCTGGATCAGCAGCTGCTTGACCACCTACCTCCTTCAGCTGAACCAGAGACCTGAAGTCATATCTTCTGGTTTCTCTGTCGGGCGCATCTACTCCTCTGTACTCCACTGGTGTCTAAAAGAAAGTCCTTCATAGTTACATACACAAAAAGCCATCTACTGCCTTACATTACTGTTGTTCACAGTATAGACACAGTGCACGAAAAGTCATGCCCATTGGAGGGGAAACAATCCCTAAATATCAATAAAACCAAATGGAAATACCTGCTAGCCAGTTTCAACAGGTCTTATTTTGAGAGCCAAAATCCACTTGAGAGGAAGAGGAATTTAGAAAAATACAAATCATTAATGCTGATGTTCATGAGAGCATGCTCTGATGAAGGCCACTGGGCTGAAACGTTAGCATTGTTGTTGACATTCCCAGAGTAACTTGGTGAACCTGAGTTGAGTCAACTTTGTCCTAAAGATCTGTGCCTGTGCTGCCTTTTTACGTTTGGCTATTCAACATTGGAACTGTATGATTTTAGTTTAGCACTGCTAACAAATACTGGGAAGGGACGATTATTAGCTATTAGCTCTGTGTTCCAGATACACAACATTACCATGAGTCTCCAGTGTCGCCGGAAGCTGAAGAAAGGTTTTTTGAAGAACCTCTTTGTTCTCAGCCCAGCGTTCAAGAGATGCTCCGGTGGTGGACCCAGCAGCTGGACGATGAATCTCATCTGGAGACAAAACAAAGTATCACATGATTCTATTCTAGGCTGTTTGAAATAATGTGGGAAAACATCAGGCCGTTCAAACAGTAAAGGACTCACCACATCATATTCACAGCGCCCAGGGAACAGAGGATAGCCCAGCAACATTTCAGCCATGACGCATCCTAATGACCACATGTCGATGGCCTCTGAAAACTGCAGGCCCAAAAGAATTTCTGGAGACCTGAGTGTGGAAGGAGAGCAAGGCACCGCATGAGCTCATGTCATACTTTGAGGACAAATAAATACAACATGGGACGCAGCACAAGTCCCTCACATACAAGTAAGTACAGCATCAGCACAAGAATTCATCTTGTGTGCTGACAGAATTTTTCATTTTTAAAGCTCAAGGAAATTCAAGGAAAAAAACATACAAAAAAGGCAAGAAATCTGTCTTTATAATTATTAAACTGACATATTTAAACATCAGATCAGTAATGCTGAATCAGTGTCAGATTTCTTGTGTTAAGATGTTAGTGAAAGAAAAGGTTTGTAAAAAAAAAAAAAAAAAAAAAAAAAAGTTGTAAGAAAAGTATCTGGAAATTATCAAAACATTAACATTTAACTTTTATATTATATCAAAAAACTGTATTTCCAGAAAAAATACCATAAAACTACAACAAAACAGACAAATATGAGAATCGCCAAAACATTCCCTCAAAAATCAGAAATAGCAGGAAGTGTGTGCCACTGATTGTGCACATGGTACACACACTATGCTACTTATTGACAGCAGACGTGAGGAAGTGGACACACACTCCTCTAGAGCAGTGATCCATGTTTGTCCTCGTCTCACCTCCAGTACTTTGGCTGAAGATGGGCGCCCTGCTCGGCCTCACACGTTGGGATGGCCAACCCGAAATCGATCAGCTTCACCCTGAGCGGCTTCTTCTCATGATCCACCAGCATGATATTGTCTGGTTTCACATCTGTATGGATCAGCCCCATAGTCTTCAAGGTGTCAAACGCTACGGCCAGCTGCAAGTACAAGGTCACTTCTAAAATATGAAGCATACGCCACAAGTGACTGTTGAAGGAGCTTTGGATTGTGCTTTGGAAATGACTGTCTGTACCTGTTTGATGATCCATCTGATGTCATACAGAGACAGAGGGACAAAGTCTCTCTGCCTCATGTAATCATAGAGGCTGATGTCCAAGGCCTCGAACACCAGACAAGTGTGACCGTCCTTCTGAAAGTGCTCGTGGAACTGGACAATGTGACACTTGTGGGCGCCAAAAGACCTCAGTCTTTCTAGTATGGATATCTGTGGATACATGGCCAGTTTGACACGCTTTCAAAAGATAGTCCTTGTGTTTCATAGCAAACCTTTTAAATGGCCAAGTCAACGAGCACATCCTCTGCAAGTGTAGCCATCAAAAACAAGAGAGTAGCCCACCTCCTTTTTGGCGTCAAAGCAGCTTTCGTCTTTGAGCCTTTTGACAGCCACGATTTGGCTGGTGTCCTTTTTGAGGAATCGGCTCACTGTTCCAAAAACCCCCTCACCCAGTCGGCTCAGTTCCAGCTCCTCGTAGTTGCTGGAGACCGAGAGGGGAGGGGGCTTCAGGAGGTGAGCAGGAGAATTGAACTTCTCCTTTTCCATGAAGGATGTGTTTCTGCAGAGAAACCTGAGAGAAAAACGGGAAGAAATACGAGTAAATAAGTTACTACCTTCCACAACTTGAAAGAGACTGATGATCCATTCATGGCAACATGTTCAAACCCTCAGTTAACATCTGGGCTCTTATCAAAAAGTGCATTCCTGACTGTTTCATAAACCTGGCCTGAAATGAAAGACGAAAAAAAAAGAAATGGTCACTTCCTAAAATTTCGTTTTTTTTTTTTTTTTTTGTTTTTAACTGATGAAATGACTATTTGACTCCTGACAGAAAACAATCTCCACAGAAGACTTCCTACTTCTCTTACTACCTTCCATCCATCCAGCTACCTATAAACACTACATTCAGGTAGATTTATATCTTTTCTCTGAAAATCAAAAGAAAAAAAAAAAAAAACTAACAGCAGGCAGCTGCTAGAGTCAAACAAGTCCTCTGATCTTTCATCATGTCAGTAGCAGTGAAAACTAACTTGTGTAGAAAATTGCTCACATTAGAATCATGCCTGACTGAAAATATGTAAACGACGTCCTATATTTCACCGACCTGTGGTAGGAACTTGCAGTATCAGTGAACCTCAGATACTTTGCTTGGTCGAAGAAGAAAAACAGCTGCTTCGCTCAATGTTCACGTGATAGAATGAGGGAAAAATCCACGTCTTGCTCACTTCATCAACAGTAGTTCTGGAACACCTTTATGATGCAACAGTGGACAGGAGGCTGAGACACAATCCTCACAAAAAGACTGCATATGGAATCCAGTAATGATGTCATTTGAACACAGGTGAGGAAATCCACAAAACGCTGTTGTGCCCCTCACCCTCCCCAATTAAAAATACACCCACCCATGGTGCCCCCTAAGTGTGTGCATGGATAAATAAGGGGCGGGGCTGATTTGGTGGAATCCTCATATCCTCATATGTAGCTAATGAGATGCAGGGTGAACTTGACTACAATCTCCACCTTACACTATTGAGGCACGCACGCACGCACGCACGCACGCACGCACGCACGCACGCACGCACGCACGCACGCACGCACGCACGCACGCACGCACGCACGCACGCACGCACACACACACACACACACACACACACACCACATCAGCCCCTGATTCCTCCACCAATTTGCATCCCAGCTATAGTTCACTCATGGAGAGACTTGTGCAGCAAATTGCTGCAGAACACTCAAACACACTCTTTGAGGACTGGTTACGGTTAAGGACTGGCATATTTTTGGCCATTTCAGTCTATAAAAATTCTGCTACACATCATCACACTCAGACTTTATTTAAGAGATAATATTTAACAATTTTAGTTTATTTGGGCTTAGTTTCTTAGGTTCTTAGTATAAACTAATAGCACCACTACTGTCCTACATAACAACTTGAGGTGAAGTGAAATCGTGTCCAATGTTTCAAAATGACCAACTATTCCTTTAAGTTAACAGGTAAATATTTCTATAAAACTCATAACACTATAATCATGTTCCAACAAGGTGTGAACGAACAAAATCACTTCCGTTTCAAATCTTAAATCTGATTTCATCAAGGAGTCGTGTCAGGTCATTTCCAGACGTTGCAAAATGAGCCCAAAGTGACAGGTGGTTTTGTCTTAATGTTACAATAAAGAAACAAAGTCTTCAAAATATTCATATTTCATCATGTTTTCAGCTGTTGCATGGAGAAAAAAAGAGTGAATATGTTAACACAAGTGTGATTACTTTTCTTTTCCTTCTTTCAGTACAGGTGGAGCGTTTGTATTGTATTGTTAACTCTATTTTAGGGAGGACTTTACCTTTTAAAGAGATGGTAAACCCACAGAGCCCCCCTGTACGGAGCCAACCAGTACAGAGCCCCCCTTGGGTCAGCTGAGAAAAAAGAAGAGCCATGTTTAAATCTGTCCTCTCGGTTTAGAAACTGTGAGCATGGTTTACAAACTGTGCTCTCAGATTCATCATCCCTGCCCTAAAATTGCGAATCCATGCCCACAGATTTGTAAAAATTGCCGTTGGATTATTAAGCCGTGCCTATGGATTTGCCAACTGTGCCCTCAATAAAAATATGAAAAACATTTTTTTGAATTAATTTTTTTGTTCCTTTAAGTTGTTAGAGTTTTTGAATAAGTTTTGATTGCCATTACTCTCATGTTTTTCTCATAGACTCAGATAGATAGATAGATAGATAGACAGATGGACAGATCGACAGACGGATGGGCAGACGGACAGACAGATTGAAAAAAACTGCACCAAAAAAAAAAAAATCACAAAATACAAAAAAAAAAAAAAAAAAAAAATAGAGAGAACAGATTTTTTTTTTTGACTCCCCGATGTACAAGACAAACTGAACAGAAACATGGACCCAAAAACCACAACATGAAGAGAACCATTGGTTTGTGGAACCATTACACCCCTAAAATACATATCCATATCCATATATTTTTTCTGAAGGATTAGATAACTGCAACTGCTGTACTTTTCTTGTCAGAAATGCGAAATTAGGTGTGTTTTTCCTTTATTACAATGCACTTTACTCATGCTTTGTTGTACCTGTTCTGCTTTAATGCTTGTTACTGACTCCACCACTGAAGGTGGATGGAGGTTATGTTTTGTTTGTGTATCTGTTAAATTTGGATTATCTACTGTAGTGCAAAGGTCAAGGTCACCCAAAGGAGGCCGCAGCTGATTTACAACTGGAGATAAAGTTCGGTCCATAAGTATTTGGACAGTGACACAATATTTATAATTTTGCCACCACACCACCACAGTGCATCTGGCAGAGGGGATTTAAGTGCAGACCTTCAGCTTTAATGTAAAGGGTTGAACAAACAAAAATATCGAATTAACCTTTTAGGAGATACAGCCAGTTTTATACACTGTCACCCCATTTTCAGAGGCTCAAAACTTTTGAGTCAAAAGTAATTGGACAAACTAGACAAAACACACATAACTATAAATATACTGGCATGGGATGTGCACGGCCCAGGACAGGAAGACTCTGCAACGAGTGATTAAAACTGCCCAAAACATCATTGGCACCCATCTACCAAGCGGGGAGGTGAGGTGCCTGCGCAGAGCCAAAAGGATCCTAAAAGACAACACCCACGCCAGCCACAGCCTGTTCACCCTGCTGCCGTCAGGCAAAAGATACAGAAGTATTCGCTGCCGTACCACCAGACTACAGAGCAGCTTCTTCCCTCAGGCTCTGAGACTACTGAATGCACCATCTGCACTCCTCCAGGCTTAATAATTCTATTTTCTACACAATCAATCAATTAATCAATCAAGAGGGAACCACACTTTAATTTCATTATTCAACCTGTTGTATAATGACAAATAAACTTCCCTGTATCCTTGTAAATATAAGGGTTATGTTCAATATTTGGAGGAAAATCCTTTGCAGTCTATGACTGCCTGAAGTCTGGAACCCATGGACAACATCACCAAACTCTGAGTTTCCTTCCCTGTGCCATTTTCAGACTTTAGGCAGGCTGTGTGTTTGTAGGGATCTTAAATGAAGAATGAGAACACAGTGTAACATCTCACTTGTTTATTTCACTTATTTTTGTAAACAATTAGAATTAACCTGTTAACCTGGCTTACATCTGTTCTTCTTTGAGGTTTTGACAGTGATGAGGCACTTGTGTCAAGGCAGAGCTTAGACTACTTGAATCTAAATATACACACATTTTAACTATAAATATCTGACATAATGAAATCAAGCTATCTGAACTATTTGGTAGGAAAATAGCTAACCAACCAGAGCACTGAGCTCAGTGTTGGCCTGCCAAGGCTTCAGCAGGCTCAGGATGCACTGTAGAGGCGACAGACCACCACCAGGAGGCGACGTCTCCTGCTGCTCCAGGTTGCCGCTCTGCTTTGTAGCAAAGTTCACAAACGCCTAAGAAACAGGGACAAGGAACAGGAATGATATTTTATTTATTCCGTGTTTATTTAATCTCAAAGTTTCAGTAATGATAAAAAATCTCTTTTAAAATGCAACAAGTTGAGTTTTTTTTTGTTGTTTTTCATATCTGACTGTTGTAAAGACACTTCTGTATAGAAACCTTGTGAGAAACTGATAGTGCTTTCACAAATAACAGTAATTACACTAAAAAATGGCTACTGGGTATGTTGTTTTTCTTATATTGGCATAATCTGCTTTGTTTGCATTCATTTATTTGCTAGATGTGTTATTTGGGACGTCTTTTGCTGGATTATGGAACTGAATGGAGTACTAGTCACAAAACCTGCAGGATATGTACACATAAGTGCCAGAAACATGCCTTGAAAATTTTATTTCAATCACTATTAGGCACAAAACAGTTGTGACATTCCACAAATGGGACTACAAATCAGAAGCTATTTGTCTAATCATTACAAAACTGGCAGGATATATCCACTTAAGTGCCTCAAACATACCTGTTGTTTTTAATTAAGCTGTTTGTTTTCATAGTTTAGGCACCCAGCTTTTATAATCTATACAGGAGGACAATGTGTTTACTTGTTTTTTTCTGCTTCTTATATGCTTCTTCATCTTCAGTGTCTTTTTGTTTATTGTTTACAGGAAAAACTAACAAAACTAAATTCTTGACAAATTCTTCTGACCACAGAATCTTCTTCCAATTCCTGGCTGTCCAGTTCTTGTGTGCCTGGGCCCAACGACGCCGGGCTAACCTCTGTCTCTCATTGATCAGGGGCTTCTTGATAGCCTTGTAGGACCTTAAGCCATGATCTAAAAGTCGGCCACGTACAGTGCGGGTGGAACACTGGACACCAGTTTGGTTTGACCACTGCTGCTGAAGCTCCTGTGATGTCATTCGGCGGTTTTACCTGCACATGCGGATCAGGATGCGGTCATTTCTTGCTGAAGAAACTGATCTGATGAGAGCCTCATGCACTGGGATTTTGCCAAGAGACTTAAATTGAAAACTGATCCGCTATCGCAGCCGTGCTCTTGAAGGGAGCCAGATATTTAGACACACAAGTCTGTGCAATATTTAGACGCACAAGACTGAACCTGTGGAAGTGTTTGTCGGTGATCACCATGAACTTATGAGTTTTTACTTGTTTCACGCCACCCAGCACCCAGCACTAGCTCATTCTGGGCTTTCCTTGGTTGCGGGAACATAACCCGCACATGGACTGGAATACTGGGAGAGTTGTGAACTTGACTGAAAATTGTCAAGCCAAGTGTTTTAAGTCATGTCATGATTCTAAGATGAATACTGTTGTTAATGTTGATTCTGTTCTTGTTGACACAGACTCTGAACCTCCAGATCTTATGTCTGTTCCAAGCTGTTACCATGACCTAGGAAATGTATTCAGCAAAACCAAAGCCACCTCTCTTCCACCACACAGGCCCTAGGACTGCCCCATTGACCTGATCCCAGGTGCCCCCATCCCTAACGGTAGGCTGTACTCTACCTCTGGTCCTGAAAGAGAAGCCATGACAGATTACAAAGAATCCTCATTAAAGGCAGGCCTCATTCATCCTCTTAATCTCCTGCAGGAGCGGGATACTTTTTTGTGGGGGAAAAAAGATGGATCCCTCCGACCATGCATTGATTATGGGCCTCTGAATGACATCACTGTCAAAAATCGGTACCCCTTGCCACTCATGTCATCAGCCTTTGATCAGCTTCAGCAGGCAAAGATCTTCACCAAGCTAGATCTTAGGAATGCTTACCACCTGGTTCGAATCAGGGAGGGGGATGAGTGGAAGACAGGCTTTAACATATCTAGTGGTCACTGTAAATATTTGGTCATGCCATTTGGGTTGACTAATGCACCTGCTGTTTTTCAAGCCATGATCAATGATGTGCTTAGAGACTTTTTAAACCACTTTGTCTATGTGTACCTTGATGACATCTTGATCTTTTCCCCAGACCTGGACTCATGTATGCCATGTCCGTCAAATTCTTCAGCGGCTGCTGAAGAACCAATTATGTGTGTAGCCCTTTTATCCCTCAAACCATAAGAGAAAGGCCCTGAGTTCTTCAACTCAATAAACCCACGTACCAAACCACAAATCAAATTAAATTAATCAATGACTAGTTTACTTGTCTTTTATTATTTGTGTCTCGAGTCTCAGTTTTTTAACTATTAATCAACTTCATGAACTATTATTATTACCTTTTATCCAACTTATGAAATAAAATTACCGTCTAAGTAACTAGGTTACCTCAATAAGGTAAGTGTACCTCCTTTGTAAACCGTTGCAAAATTATAACTCTTATGCCATAACACCTTTGGCAAATAAATAACCTCACACTCACACAGTAAGTCTCACACAGTGGTCTGTTTGAGAACAATGAAAAATGAACCTTTTTGTTTACTGATAGAATGTATCAAATTTACAAATATAAAACTTAGTTTCTTTTTCTTTTTCAATATCAAAACATCACAATGCAGTAGCAATATACCACCTGAATGGCTGAATAACTTCTCTGTAATTATGAATCAAAATCTTACACACAATAAAACTCAAAACAGTGGGCACACACTCACACAGTCACAAGCTGGCAAACTCAATACAGCACCTGATGCAGGCCTGATGCGCCGCTTCACTCAGAAGAGCCAGAAAATAAAATATGGTACCTTATGGAGAGTTGTGGGTCCAATCCCCAACCCAAACGGTGTCTCCGATGAAGGCAAGATGACGCAGCGAAGTCCCAAACACGGCAAGGTCCGTTGAGCGGCAGGTGAAGCCGGTCGGCGGAGCCAGGAGCGGTGGATGCCGGTCGGCAAACCCCGGAGACAGGCGACAGCGGCCGGCGGAACCAGGAGACAAGAGACGGCAGCACACGGCAACAACGCCAAATGCTTCAATTTTTCCAGATCGGGAACAATGGGAGAAAACCAGGCTCTGATGTGCGCTGGGCTAGCTGCAACATGAGTCCAGTCAGTGTGCTAGCGACTGGTGCTTCACACAGCTATATGTGCTAACACAAGCTATCTTGCAACGCAATAAATAAAGTCTCTCACTTCTGGGCTAAAAGTGTCTTTTTTAGTCCACCGAAGATGTGTAGGTAATGTTTTAGCAACAGACTGTCGGGTAGAAAGTCTTTAAAAACATACAACTACGCACTTCTGCAAAATACATTCACTTGCCGTAACTTTTTCCTCTCGCCATTTTTTTCAACCTCCTTCTTCTCCAACCTTACCACCGCCCGCTCCCGCCCCCACAGCCAATCACACAACAGAATGAACGACATGAACCACAAACATCCAAACACATGTGAGAAAACAAAACAAGAGATTCTTCTACATATCTGCCACCAATACATACTGAATAAAGATGATACAGTTTTGTTTTTTTATTCTTATGTTTAGCTTGCATTGGACATATTAACTTCAAACAGAAACATTAATTTTTACCAACACGTTTGTATTTTAAGTACTATAACCATCATATTAAAAGTAATAATTATTGAAGGCAAATTAAATTGCCTGGGGCTACATGTGAAACCAGAAAAGAGCAAGTTTCATGCCGACATGGTATCTTTCCTTGGCTTCATCATAGCTCCTGGAAAGATACAGATGGATTCTCAGTGGCCAGTGCCCTACACCTGATAGCCGCAAAGTCCAGCAATTCTTGGGATTTTCTAACTTTTACAGGCTGTATATCAGGAACTTCAGCACCATAGCTGCACCTCTCATTCTCTTACCTCTCCACAGACGCCGTTCCAGTGGTCTTCCCTCATTGGTTTGACTGGTGTAACGCCCAAACCACGACTATGCATAATGTAACGGGTAGCGCAGGTGTTTTAGGGATAACGGCGGGTGTGCAAGATAGCAACTTTTGCAGGGGAACGGCTCTTACGCAATGCTAAATCCCCAAATAACGGGTTTAGGGACTCTGACGCAAGATAGGACCCCATATCTGTATTCATGTCCACCCTGAAATATTTTCTTGTAAATGTGACATGGTCTAGGGTGTTTTTTCAGCAGCACATGTAGATGTTGCTTAATGATCATAGAACTATTAAAGAAATATTATTGGAATAGTACAGGCAGCAGTGTGTCTCTATATGATCCTCTTGCTCTTCCTGTGATTTGTCAGTTTGATCATGGAGGTGACACTACTCTGTAGAGTATATAGGCTACAATATAGTAGATAATTGTGTATTTATAGTATATAGTTCAGAGAATATTATAGATCCAAGATGAATCTGACATAGGGGTGACCAACAGAAGAAGGTGCAATTACAAAGCCATCTGTCATTTCAGCACCACAGACAGCTCCATGGATTTATCAATATACAGCACAGTTAGGCTGCGGATATTACAGAGCCATGGTCGGGCCAGAGATTCTATACTGAACAAATCTCAATCAGATAAAGGATTAATGAGTCAGGCAGACAAGACTGACCTTCCCTGCACTTCTAGGGGATGAAGCTAGGGGATGGCAGATCGGGAGAGAGAGGGAAAGCTTATGGTCATTTTGCTTCTGAGGGGGGAGGTATCCCCCCTCATCCCTCCTCAAATTGTTTACTGGGTATAGGTGACATAACAACAATGTAAGTCTAAAAAAGTTCAATAATAGATATAGGCTGAGTGCCACATCTGCCTGAAGGGGGAGTTATGGACCTATTGTAACAAGGCTTCCTGTGCCTCCCCACAAAGCAGTATATAAAACTGTTCATGCCATCATTCATTCCAAGCCATCTAGTCTTACTAAAGTAAATATCCTGCTTTGCTTCCTGTCCTAATAACAATCAGAGCCACATTCAGTTTCGCTGGTTAAGATAGCAAAATAAAGTGTAATGAATCAGTCAGTGTTTGTCACCCCAGGTATCGGTGACCCCTTTATGTAAACGTCTGATGTAATGAGAAAGCTAATTCCTCAGGAAATGCAACAGCTTGAGAATCTCTCCCTGTCTCGCCCACCTGAAACTTTTTAAATCTGTAGTTTCACTTTCAAACAAAGTTACATAACAGATGGAGAGCATCTGTGGAAAAAGTTTGTTATCCTGATGTGGCTCAAACAGAATGGGGGAGTCAGCAGTTTACATACCAGCAACCTTCAGTGCTATTGATTCAACCTGAAGCCCTCAAATGCTGTATAAAATAACAATAACTGAAAAAAACAAAACAGAAAACATAAAAAAAAATATTGCTACTTATGAAATGTGATGTAGTGGTAAATAAAAAGAAGCATAAAGCTTTTAGGGTTTTATGGTTTTATTTTATTAGCACAATAAGAAATCTCACAAAAAGGGAAATTACTTGAAACAAACTGTGGAGTTTAGATTAAAAATAGCTAAAGCTGGCAAAGCTATCTCACGCATAAGACAAGCAAAAAATGCCCAAAAAAAGGAAAAAGAAAAAAGAACACGAGGAACGAAATAAGTGGCACTAAGCAGATCACAGACCTAACATATAAAAGTGACAATAACTTTAAAAAAAAAAAAAGAAAGAAAATGGACAGATCTATGTGTGTGTGAGAGAGAGAGAGAGAGAGAAAGAGAGGGGGAGAGAGTGAGAAAGAGAGCATGGGAGTGCTTGAAAGTGTCAGCCTGCATTCATTCAAGAGCTGACACTAAAGTGTAGATAACGAATTAAAAAAAAAAAAACAGTGAGAAAAAGAGGAGTGAGAACAGGCCAACTAGTTTTGCTTATGAGACAAATTCTAAGCGTGTGTTTGAAGGAGGTAGCCTGTGCTGCAGAGAGCCCCTGGATCTAACAGAAAATTCAAACTGAGAGGCATGAAATTTTGAAATGTGCAAATAATCACGTCCTAAGTAGCGAAAAATTCTTCATTCAAATTCACGTTTGCCCTTTCCCCCTTAAATGGAGTGCCCACAGGTCCTGAAAAACTCTGAGAAGGTCCCAGGATAATTTTGTCTAAACTGATGGTCTCACATGGTTCTGAAATCTTTTGGTTGCATTGTAATGAACTTTGGCAAGCACTTTGTGCTCTGCAGAGGATGAACCCTGTCATTTTTGACCTTCTCTTTATAGCACCATCCTCAGGTCAAAATGTCAAATTTGCACACAAACTATAACTGAATGTAATCAGCATGATATGGTAAGTGGCATGATATTTGGAGGGTGGAGGATTCCAAAAATGTACACTGCATGTATACTCTAAGCTTAAAGGTACACTAAGCAATATTACATTCATTTTTTTTTTTTTTACAGTAAAATGGCCCCTTGAAATGTGGTCTCTCCTCCTTACAATTTATAGCCAACATGCTGCTATTGGCTGGTTTTAGTGATCTAAATTTCTGTGTTAGTCAAAGTGTTTCTGAAACTGTACATTCTTCAGATAAAAATATCCAAATTTTAGATTAATTGCATGAGTGGCGCTCAGCACTGTGGCCACAGAAAACCTTCATTCAAAGAAACCTATTATCTATATCTTGTAGCTGAAAGTCTGCAGCTTCACCACATTTTCAAATTGGAGGTCATAGATGAAATAACCTAAGTAATTCAACAAGAGCCATGTGAGTGTCAAATGTATCCCTCATTTCCATCCCAAAAATGCTTTTTTCACCTTAACTTTCCTTTTGGTACAAGCAATCTACCATGAACCTGGTAGCAGATCTGATTCAGTGTGTTTACAGATGGAATCTGAGCTCTCAACATCCTCTAGTGGTCAGAGATTGCAGAGATAGCTTTAATACAAAACAGGGTCAGCAGTACAATATGCATCCTGTCTGCTTTACTGATCACAATAAAGCCAAATGTCTCCTGCGAACATAATCAGAGAATGCAACATGCGTCATAGAAACATGATGAAAGTTAATGCACATTACTTTACTGCGATTACAGCATTTTGCAGCAGTTGTGTTCTGTAGCTGACCCCAAGCCAGCTTCAAGCCTGTATTGCTTTCCAGCAGGCAGGGCACTGAAGCTAGAATCTAGCAGAGTGGCCTTCCAGGATTCCAGCTGCACTGCCCAGGACTGTTCTTTTTATTTACTGTAGGACATTTCAGGTAATTAGAATTAGATTTATTATTTAGATAATTTATTTTACATGGATGGCATGTCTTCTCACTGTCGCCCAACATCATAGTTTTTATGTCGCTCCAGTGTTAAAACCCTGACAAAACCAGAATATTGGCATGGCTGTGCATCACTGTTGACTTAAAATAGTGTTAGCTCAGGTGGATATGTTGGTGTGGTGTCTGTGGTGATTGGTTACGGAAAATCGAATCCCCCTCTCCCACGGAAATCAGTTAGAGTGGAGGCAATGTCAGAGTGGAGGCGGAAACGGGAAGGAGCTGACGATTCATTCTTGATATCACACAGACTTAGGACATCAATGAAGGCTGTGCTCCCCTCAGGTCTAACAGAGCCAGGCTCCTGCTCTGTGCCTGCTGGCTCACTGGAAAGCCTCTGCTTACTTATTATCATCAGTAACACCTGGGTTTTTCATGCTATTTCCTGTCCGGATGACTGCTCTGAAAAAGCTGGTGAGTATCCATTTATCCATTGATTTCAATTGGAAAAATTAATAAAGGCGTCGGTGGTTTCAACCTATTAACTTTTATGTCTTTATTTCATACTGGTCTCACAGAAATAAGTGAAAGGACCACGTAAAGCACATAATATGATGGTGTCACAGAACGAGTTAAAATTACATGCAGGCATCACAGAAACAAGGCTAATGTAAAGTCAGTTAGGATCCTTAGTCGTGTTGGACACACGACTTACCGGTGGATGGGCCTTGACTTTCACTAAGTCAGCCTGAGATTGAATCCAGCTTGAGGTGAGACCAGTGTTCTTTATGTTCTTGTCTGACTTTGCATTGGCATTGCATTGGCATCATATTATGTCATGTCATTGGGGTACAACACCTGCACAGTAAAAGCTGCACTTGCAGAAAGGCTGAGTAGATGGCACTGATCATTGCACCTCAATGGAGCAAGCCAAAGAGCACCTGAACAGACGCCAGCCTGTTATTTCTAGCACCTTCTGCTGTAATCCATGAATATTTCGGGTGCTCCAGTTACACTGCGCATGTCTGTACCCCACAGCTGTCATGGGGTCAGATTTCTTTTGACAGCCTTATGTGCAGGCATGTCATTTAACCCATTTAACAGCCATGTAATGCGTTGTTAAGAAAGCTGTGATCATTTCATTTTATTTATGTGAGATCAGCTTGCTTTAATTTGTATACACTCCCAGATCAAAATGTGTTTCTGTGGTTCACAGACGCAAGCAGCTCTGTGACAAAATAGACCATAAAAAACGGACAGAATGGCAGCAAGTGACACAGATGCATGTCTGCGTGTCTGCTCTGACACACTCCGTGCCAGATCTGTACCATGGTCTGGTGGACTCCGGCCTTTAATTTCCTGCTGTCATTTTTTTATCCTGCCCATACTGTTTCTCAGCGCTGTGTTTAATGAGAAACAAGCTGGTTCTGATAACCGTGTAACTTAAGTTTGCCTTCAAACTGGTCTGAAGTTCAGTTACATGCAGGCAAACTCTAAATGTGACTTTATGAACCCTGCAGATAGGCTGCCCTGTGAGAAGACCTACAACTTACCCAGTTTGGTAGTATTTATTGTTGTGTACGCTGAATTTATTCCATATAGATTTATGAGGAGAGTAAAGGGGGTTTATGTGGGTTTATCCTCCACAACATCTATGGTCATATCATCAGTCGGGAAAAGCTTGGTGTTTCCAGTGTTTGTTCACGAGTAAATTGCCTGGGAAAACTCCCTTCTTCTGCTGCTGCCAGCTTTTCTGTGAGACTGTTTGGAATACCGCTGGGTTTTGTATGGGCCTGTCTTCAATTTCTGCACCACCACTGGCATTTTTCCTCCTACCTATCAGGATGTGACAACAGCAATGACTCTTTGAGTATCAGACACGTGTCAGCCCTGAGAAATTGATGACAGAGTGAAAACAGAGAGGCTCGGCTTTGTCATCACTTTTATTGGTGTCGTTCCCAGGATCTGACTTGATGGATTAAAAAAAACTCCAAAAGGTTCATAATAAACATCAGGGAGAGCTTCCTTAGTATTTGCACAAAAAGTGTGTTTTTACAGATTCTTGACCTCAGTACATATCAGTGTTTAAATGTATGCATTCCATTTGTTTTCTGAATGTTTTTTGAAGATGTACACATTTACCAAGGTATATTATAACCATGGTAATATATTAAATATAGAAATGCATGAAATAACAAAATATAAAAAGTTTGAAGTGGTCTGCTGTAATCATTTCCTCTTTGTCTTTGCATGCTTTTTAATCCATACAGTTTACTCTATCCACACACGGTCCATTCATGTGATATAGGCCCACTAAGTCTGTTGAAATTGGTGATTACATGTTTGCTGTGTTCTGGTTTCTGTTCAGTTTTTTCCACTGATGATTCCCATTGCTGTTTTGCTGCTGCTGAAACCCAGTTTCCCCATGGAGATCAATGAGTTTCATCTAATTTTATCATGACTTAATTATGTAGATTAGTCCTTATATTTTATGAACACTTGTTGCTGTATACATAATCCTGAGGTCAGATGACACAGATTAATGCTAACGCACGTTCCTTCAAACAGTAAACCATGGGACACAATTGCGTAAGAGCAGAGCTGACAGAGATCAACACAAAGATGTCTTTATTTCAGTTTCTCTGTTAGCTCACACATCATTTTGTCATTATGGAAACACACAACACTTTGCTCACTAAGCAGAAGCAGACTTGTCGTATTATGTATTTGGATGTGATGTTTTTTTCATCTTCTGTGGTTATAACTACATCCAGATGTGTAAAATGTTTCCCATCTCTGCACAACGTAGGCACCTTTGGAGCTCTGAGCTCAAGGCTTAGCCTGCAGGGCCCACATACATTTTATATTAGATGTTTTATCCCCGGGAAAAAAATCACATCTCATCTTCAGACAGGAAATAGACAATATTCCGAGATGTCGAGGAGAGTAAACCCTGTATAGACACAGTTCACTCATCTTTTTCTTCACTGAATGGAAGGACAGTTTGAAAATAGTAAAAAATAGAAAATAGTGTCAGACTGGTACAGGTTACACAAAGAATGCCTTTTTAAGGAAAAACTATGACTGTTTTTGTTGCTGTCAGTGGTTGTATTACCTTATGGTGGTCACTGACTGGAGGTTGTACCTTTTCATTCAGCATTGCATCACTGGGACGATGGATCATGCAGCAGTGAGTGGCTGTGTAAATCACTTCACTGGAATTCACTGCAGCTGCTATCCGTGGACATTTGAAGACACCTGTAACCTATTGTAAGTCTTGTCAGATACACAATAATCACCTGCTACTGAAGCTGGCAGCCCATTCAAATCACTTTGCAAAGAAACTTAAGAGCTGAAAAAAGGAAAGCAGATCAGTTCCACATGTTGTAAAAATGAGCACGCTTTTGTGAGCCAGTGATTACAGCCAGCACAATTTAATGCTTGTCTTAAGCCTGTAGGAAATTATAAAAACATAACTCTAGCCTTCTTTGACCTGAACTATATATATCCCCATCTTTTTGTATCATTCCAATCCATTCTGACCATAATAGTCCTTCTGTGTATATCCCTCCCACTCATATACATGTCTCCATGCTGAGTTTTTCCCCCTTCTTATTGTACAAAAAAAAAAAAAAAAAAAAAAATGATTTTGGATCTAATTTGCCAATAGTTTTGTTATTAAAATGGGTGAAATGATGGAAGTAGAAATGATACCACCTTTGTGATTTTTTTTTTTTTTTTTTTTTTTTTTTTTAAATGTGGTGTTTGTTGCACTCACAAAGGCATTGGAGTGTTAAATATGGCTACAGATTTTTTTTCCCCCCAAACCCATCAGAATCCACCCCAGTCAACACAGAAATGCATAATACAGGAACCCTTGGTTGAAGAATATTCAGTATTAGCTCACCCTATTTATTTTCATATTAGGGGGCGGCCAGACAGAGTTTGCCAGTGAATGGATTTTGCTTATGGGGCTGACACACTGATGGAAAATGGTTGTCTGCAATTTTTCATACAGCTGGTCCACATTTTGATGTGCAAAATAGTTGAAACCATCCAAACTTAATTATGACCACAGTACACGTAAGCAGCCGTTGAACGTGCAGGAGCCAATCTGACAAGGCTCTTTTTCAAGATGGAGGAGTGATAAGAGTATTACAGTTTGTAGTTGTAACCCAAAATTAAAGGTAGCATTTTTGCGCTATGGATTCCCTGGTCAGATTTCCAGTGCTTTTTTCCCCCATAGGGTTTTCAATTTACCATAAATAAGGTCCATCGGTGGTTAACATGAGCCAAAGAAAGTCTGATATTGTTCGATGTCATAACATCTCAACTGCAGATTTTTAGGCAGTTGTGTGCTTTTAAAAAGCTGCTGAAAAGTTGCTTTAATGAAACTACAGTGGCTGTTATAATACTGTTCATTCAAGCTTCTTCACTCTATTCACATTTCTGTGAAACATTTCCAGTATCACCCTCAGTTCCAGCAGACACAGCTTGCTAGCTGCAACAGTGGACGTGCAGACGGGTCCGGTGGTGATGTAACACTGGAAATTCCCCATTCTTCTGTGTAAGATAAAAAGAAGCTGACATTAATGACAAAGTAATGAGTAGGGATGTAATACAATCTGATCAAACAGTTCTGCATTTATAAGAGAGGTTAGGCTTGTTACTCTAGAGAACTGAAGTTATTAACAAGACTTAAAATTGCTGCTCAAAATGCAGCAGTCATTTACAAACACAAACTGAAAACTATACTAGATTTTTTGGGGGGACATTTCTGCTTTTTTTTTTTTTTTTTTTTGATAGCGATAGTAGAGCCATGCAGCAAATGACCTCGGCTCTGATTCAAACCCTTATTGCTGCTGTGAGGTCTCAGCCTTGATAAGTGGTAAGCACTCTACTAGGTGAGCTGCTGGAGCACCCCTACATTGTTAACATGTTAACAGAAAATAAACTTGCTCTAGTGCTGACTAAGCATGAGCACATTTGCACACGATTCACTCACACACACAACTCACCAAGGAGAAGTTGAAGAAGTGGTTACATGTCCCGACTGAGGGACAGATGGCAATTGTTCTGAAGCTGGTACGAGAAATGTGCAGGCTTGTGTGCCTCTGACCTGCGTGCCAATCATCTGGGAGCATGCAAAAGGGCTTTTGTACATAGTGGGAGATTGTTGTTGGTACATTTTTACCCGAGGGTGGCACTGGAGGAAAGGTGGCCCAAGAGGATGCACCCTGTAAATGGCAATCCACACTATTTCACATTTTGGTCTGGGGGTAGCATTAGAGGAAAGATTCTGAGGTCACAAAAATTAATAGGTTACGTTCCCTATGGAGCATGGATGTGCTCACCAAATGTCAAGGCAAGCCGCCCAATACATTTCACAGATACTGGAGCGAAATATTGGACAGACATATGTCATGTACAGACAGACAGATGGAGCAACACAGCCATCCGTCTGCAGGCAAAGCAATAATATGAGTCACATATCCCTGCCCTTAGACTGTGGGGCTGATTCCGGCAACTCAGATCTTTTTTCAAAGACTGCTGTGCTTCCTACAGCTGGCTTCTGATGTAACACAAACACACAAGCTCATGCACTCACAGACATTCTGCTGGTAATATCACACCACAGCATATGTTTCTGTTTGTATTTCCACTGTGGTCCCAGTTTTAACTGTAAACCAACTGTGCTGGGAGAAGGTCTTCCCTAAACAACAAAGTAATCATCTACAGCGTTTCATAAGCATAAGAATACATGTCCAATTTCTACATTTTTACTGTAAAATCACAATAGTTATTCAACATATGCCCTGCTCATAAATGCGTTTCCTTTTGCCGGTCCAGACCAGTGTGTGGCAGCTCTCTCCTGGGAGAAACCCTCAAGCATACAGGCAGTGATGTGTTTTACATGTCCAGCAGCAGAAGCAGTATTTTGGAATGTTTCAAATAAATAAAAGAAGAACTGGCTACTTGGCATGTGTAGTGCCTGCCACACTGTTTGACTGACAAGTGATCTCCAGGAAGTGCAGAGCAGGAACAGTACAGCATTGGCTGTTTCGGATCAAAAGAAATGGAAACAGGAGTTTTGCAGGTTACCACTTTAAAGCCTCAAAGGATCATAGTATGTTTGAGAGGCCGAGTGTTTGAGTGTGTCTTCAGCCCATCGGGTCCATCTCACGCAACACCTCAGTCTTACATAAAGCTGTGCTAACACAGATTCCGCCACCATGTTTACATTTTGAGTAAAAGGTATACCTTATACTTGCCAACTGGCCATTTTTCCATCATGCAAATAAAAACAAACCTCTGAAGTTCAAAGATCAACCTCTGGCTTAGTGTTACATAGCAGGCAAGAGGAATCCACTCGCCTTCTCTCATCACACACCTCACATTTCACATAGTTTATATTTATACACTGTATGTCACACTGAATAGTTAGCTGTTGTTCATCATTATACAACTCATCACAGAAGTGTTCAAATCAGTAAGGCAGGACATACGTTGCTCCTGCTGCTCCGGCTTTGGCTGTGGTGGCATTTCAAAGTTGTGTGGCTCTGGATGCTTGGACACACGGCTTTCAGACCTCGGTACATCACACAGAGCTGGAAGTGGATTGGACACGCCTTAAAAGGCCCAGGTTACCTCCAGGTTCAGCATCACTGCTTTCTGCATTGGAAAACAGTGGCTCTGCTGGGTGGTTTTCCCCGTGATTGTGTGTTGACAGTTTAATACTGCTACAAATAATATCCCAGATTTCTGTCTGTCTTTAACATTATTTGTTGCACTTTTATCCTTACCTTGCAAATGTAAGTGTTTAAATGTTGTGTTTTTACTTATTTATTTACTTGTACAGGATGATGTTTATTATATTGTGTAGAACTGAAAGGAATACACTTGCATGAAATAATAGCATAGGCACAGAAATCTACATTAGTGACTGTTGGCTGCTGCTGCCATTTTTAATACAATTTTGCATCTATTTGACAATGTCCAAGTATGACACTCATAATTTAATGAACACAAACCGGAATATGTTTTCATATCGGAGTCCCTAGGGCTAAGTCACTTCGAGTGGAGGTCCAGGGCCTCATAACTGTGAACTTGTGGGGGTCCAAAACATGGAAAAGCTGGAAAACCCCTGCTGAATCCCAGTGATATATAGGCCATTACAGACATGGAGGAAAATCAGCACTAGGCTTGAGTCTACTTTTCTATCACAAAGAATTTGTAGTTTTGAATTATAGCATGGAACATATTTTGAACAAAGATGATTCCTAGTATTGACACAAAGGCTTTGTCATTGATTATAACAGAATAGAGCTTTTTCACAGCAGCCATGTTGACATGAAAAAGCAAAGTAAAGCCAGGTGTTACTGATGACATTAATTAAAGTTCTGTCCTGTTTCAGTCTAACAAAGCCGGGGCCCTGCCAGCGTTCATGCTGGCTCTCTTGACTCTAACATACATAACCTTAATGTATGCCATTAATAACACCTGGTTTACCTGCTGTTTTCAGGTCAAATGGCTGTGAAAAGGGTCTATTGAAGAGAAGAAGAAAACTACAATAAAACCCCAAAAGGCCATTTCTATAATTAAATTACTTTAATCTAAAACATAAGAACCCTGTAGTAGTAAAGGGCTCTGACTGGAAGAGATAAATACAAAGCAGTCTGGTTTTGTTTGGTTAAGAAATAAAAAGTTGTTGCAACCTGAATCTGTCAATGTTGAAGTTTTACAACAGGTCCTAAACCATGCAGGCAGCCAGGCAGCAGCTTGAACATTTTCAGCAGTAAATAAATGAAACGGTAAATACTGAGGGTGATAAGTTGATCAAGTTGGTCTGCCTTCTTCCTCCAAAACAAAACGACATGCTTCCACCAGACCAGATGGCTCCTCTCACACAGGGGTTTGCACTAGGAGGGGGGGAAAAAAGTTATGGAGTGGGGTAGAGGGCATAATATTCTTCAAATAAAATAAAAATAAAATAGGTTCTACTATGGGATTTAGTAAGAAGGAAATCCTGGTGATTTGAGCCCAGAATCACAATCTTCTTATCAGCATCTGGACTTTGAAGAGACATTGCCGTGACTTGGGCTGATTCAGAAGAAAACAATATTGTGATTCTGGGCGAAAATCTCCAGGATTTCCTTGTTAGTAAATCCCATCGCAAAGTAGAATTTGATGGTCATCAGCTGCAGGTGGTAAGTGGCAGCACATTCGAGCCATGTGGTTCTTTGACCAAAAAGTAGGAGACTATTTCTAGTAATTTTTTTTTCTAATAAATTTGTGACTTTATAATCTCTTATTTTTGTATGTTTTTCTCATGAATTGGTGAGTAAATGTACGACAATAATATTGGAAATTCTGAGTTGTTTTTTCCTTCCCTACAATGGTACTGATGCGCCGTCCCAGTTTGCAAAAAAAAAAAAAAAAAAAAAAATCTCCAAATCAACGAGTGCCATCCTGAGGCAGTCCCGGTTACTGTCATGGCAGCAGAATGTGATGTCCCATATGGAGACGCTTGGCAGGAGGCGGGGTAGCGGCGCGCGCCGTGGTGCCTGGACCGCTGCTCGCTCCCTCCCACAGGACATCATCCATCCATCCACCCGATCATACGCTGCATCTCCAGCTGGGACTCAACCATGTGAAAGACAGCCAGTCATTGTGAGGCTCTCAGCGAGGTCTGCTACACAGAGGACTCGGCATCGTTAGCTCCTGTGGTATCTGAAGGGGAGACCTGCTAAGCGGAGCAATACTCGCCTGGCTGCAACGGTGGCTACGATGAGCAGCGTCTGCCTTACTTTTCTTGGTAAATAAACAAATTCAATGCACAATGTCCAATCGTGTTTAAATGTCCTGGCTAGCCTTGCATGTGTCACATTCCAGTTTCTTCTGGTCGCTAATTGCCATTTCTACCGTCTTTGGCAGCACAACTGAAGGAATTAGGCTTGCACCTAAACGACAGCAAACATAAGTGGGTCACAGTGCAACTTTGCTGCATGGATGCTTTTCTCTCTCCTTGTAGTGCTCTTACTGTGTGGACTCCTCAGGGCGCAGCAGCAACTACTGCCTGGATCCTGCAACTTTGACCAAGGCACCTGCGGCTACACATCAGACCTAGACTATGGCAACTGGATCCTAAATGAAGAAGGTAATGGAATAAACATGTTGTGAAGAGTTACTCCTATTTTATAATGATTGAAACAGAACATCATGCTTAAATTGTACTTCATTCACTTACATTTAGGGCTCATTGATAACTTTACCCTAAACCCACCTAACAGATTGTCTAGCCTTTTCTTAGTTAAATGTACTGTTAGTTGAAATGCATGTTGCGTGAAGTGACATAATGGCAACAGGTGGGATTGCACATCCAAATATGTAGCACACTCTCCTAACATTAACTTGAATTTGACCAGTCAAACAGTGATCCCCCACATCCAGCTGACCAGGACCTTTTTGCATGACTGACCCGTTATAATCTCTTTAGTGCTTCTTTCAGACTCCTGAATAGACACTCAGTGAGTGTGTGTGTGTGTGTGTGTGTGTGTGTGTGCATGAGGATGTGTATGTATGTGTGTGTGTGTGTGTGTGTGAGAGAGAGAGACAGAGAGTGAGAGAGAGACAGAGAGACAGTGTATGTGTGTTTGTATGTCTGGCTAGACCTATATAGAGTGCTAATGAAACATGACCAGGGTTTTTTCCTGTCGTAAAATGGGTCGTTGTAGGGTTCCGTCTGCAGATCAGTGCCTGCAGTCAGGATTTATTGTTGCCAAATCAAACATCTCGTCTTTCCCACTGGACGCTCATATTTGCCGCTCTATTTGATGTCGTAGTAACAGCCTAATTCTTGCAGCCAGCATCAACGTCTCCTCTTCATCTCAGATGATTAAGAAAATCATTAATGAATTATGTATTGGAAGACTTGAATAATAAAACCACTCATTGGTTTTGAGAGTTTCTAAAAAATCTATTCATCTGACAGTTCCCTCTATACAATTATCCCATATAATTTGTATAGTATAGTGTGTAGTGTCTAAGCAGTATTTTAGATATTTGTGTTTCAAAAATTAACACACAAAACAGGTGACAAACTAACCCAGTTAAGGTTCAACTGTGAAAGCTGACAGTAAACAGAAGAAAGAGGGCAGTATCACCACTCTTGACTGGTGATTGATGGCTTCACAGTGGGGATTAAGTTAGTCCAGTTCATCAAAGCTTTTATGTTTGCTGTTTTAAACACTCTGTGTCTTATAGAGGAAATGATGTGCTTTATGTTCACGGCAGCAGTAACAGTGGTTTGTGCAGAATCAACAGAGGGACGTAGGAGTGAGCATCATGAAAGATAGCCACCATGGCTGACCAAAAAAAAGAAAAGATTGTTATGTAGAATATTCAAAGGAAAAGAAACAGATTAATCACTCATAAGAAGTTCGCTAAAAAGAAAACTGTCAAAACCAAAGTGAACAGCAGCATCGCCTTTCAAAGATGAAATGCAAATCCAGGATGACAAGGGATGAGTTAGAGCAGCCATCTCCGAGCCAGAACTAGACTGAGCGTTTCCATTTGACTAAAAGACAAGAGAGATTTGTGGCTTTTTTTCCCTTGTTTTTACCTTCAGGCTGGTAGGTTTGTTATTAGTCATAGTTTACATTGAGTGTATTTTTGTTTTGTAACTGTGTATATTGAGTCCAAAATGACCACTTCTCAAGGGTCATCAAAACAAAGAAAAGGAACATTTAAGGGTGCTCTGTGTATTTGTTTCCGTGCAAACAAGTACAGCAATTCAAAGTGAGTCCTCTCTCCCTTTTGGTTCTATCTTTGTTCCATATTCCTGCACATCTCACAAAGTTTGAGAAGCTGGTGCTTTTTGAGGGTCCTTAGTGGTCTTAAAGGGATCCTTCAAGCATAACTTTTGTATCAAGCATTCACCATTTGCTGCCTTCAATCCCAATGATCCCAATTTTATTCATAAGCCTTCACAGTAAACTCCATTTCAAACACACCAGCCATCTCTGACCTAATGGAAAGAAACTGGGTCCCTAATTACTGGGCATATGACTGGATACCAGGGACTTGGATTGTACAGCATGACATACAGCATTTTTAAACGGAATTTTTGATAGCTCTTTGCCGTTGTAAAACCATAAAATGACCCAGATTTTTTTTTTCCACTGGGTCAGAAATGGCTAGGGTTTTTAGAATGAGTTTACTTTGAGGGCTTGTGAGTAAAACTTTCTTCATCAGACACTGAAGGCAGCAGTTGGTGAGTGCTTGGTGCTAACATTAAGCATTATGGCCTTTCGGCCCCATACAGATAAACCCCTGACATGTCAAGCCCACAGTCAGCTGTTGGCCCTCACTGGGTCTTATGTGGCTGGCGATCATCCATAGTTTGTGTGGTGTGTTGCGCACCATCAACCCTTGTCCCTTGTTCTTTGTTTGATTGATTGATTAATTCATTGTTGGACCTCATCATTGGCTGACCAGCTGACTCAGCACGTTAAATTGGTAGCAGAGGCCATCAGTGGGAGAAATCCCTCTATCATCACATCTTTAGCCTGACCTGCTGATAAATTGCAAACTTTTTCCACATCTTTTGCCAGTTTTGTCCTACAGCTCTTACTTTTAAGTTAATAATAACATTTTGTTCAACTTTACTACAAAAAATAAGTATTAAAGTGGGTGGGAAAAGTCTTATTTTATCAGTTTTTAAGATTTTGGTTGTACCTCTAGGTTTTAGAGTCCACTCATCTCAGTCCTGACTGACCGTCTGCCCCACTGAAGGCTGACCAGTGAGTGGAGACACGCTCTGTCAGAAAGTGCAAGACGCAAAAATACTTTCTTGAATTCTGACTTATGGTTGGTTATGGTGTGGTTAAAAATGATATTGGGACCTCAAAAATGTTAAATGGGTCAAACATTGTCTTTCAGCCTTTGGAGGGCAGTGCATAAGAACTTTTCTGCTAGTGTGTATACACTTTTTAATCAACCCTCATTTTCACCTTAATGTCCCAGAAAAGCCTTTGCTTCTTGTATACTGCAGAATTTGCAGAATCTGTAAGAAGTAGATTGAACTTTTAATTTTGTCAATTGCAGCCTGCAGTGTGGTTCTGCATTTTTGCCAGTGACAGACTACTCAGATTGTTCTTATGTTACATGAGACAGAGCAGGAGAACCCAAATGCAGGAGACGGCAGGCCAGCAGCCTTGAAGTAAAGATCTTTTATAAATGAAAGCAGGTAAACAGGAACACAGGAATCAACAGAACACAATGGACTGACAAAAACTAATCTGAGACCAGGACGTATATACTACAGAAACTAATGAATAAACAAGACACAGGTGAAGACTGGAGCATATGGTGGCAGCTGACTGGCTGGCAGACCAATGGGAACAGGACAGGACTAATGACACTAAAGTCAGGGTAGGTGTGGAGGAGCAAACAAGCAGGGCTACGTCTAATGAGAGATACAAGGGACATACAGAACAGGTAAAAAGCAAAATATTTGAAACACAGGCAAAAACAGAAAATATGCCAAGCCAAACCAAAGTCAAAGACAGGGATCATGACAGCCCCCGTCAAGGGATGGTCCCTGACATCCCTAAAACAGCAACCACCAAAACAAACAGGTAAATAGTTCATTCAGGGAGAAAGGCAATCTGGGGGCCTCCGGAGTATGGCTTGAGAAGTGGGTAGGGCAACAAGGGTGCAGCAGACAGCTGAAGAACAGGTAACTGTAAAGGAGACGTTTGGGTGGTCAGCCAAGGTTTGGGGAGCTAGGAAAATTGTGTTCGGGAGGGAAGCTAAGAGAGTGCCTTCCTGAGGGCGATGACTCTTGGACACTGGGCTGTTCTGGGCCAGAGGCAGCAGGAACTGGTTGAACGGGAAACAGAGGGCTGGACCTCAAGAACCACAAGATGGGGGACCACCAAAGTCTCAGCAGGTGGAGCCAAAAGAAACTCAGGAACCACTAAAGGTACTGCAGACTCAGAAGGCAGGGCCACAGAGGACGCTGCAAACTCTGGAAAATCAGGAAGCAGGATTACTTGAGTCAGAAAAGGTGGCACCATTGGAAACTGGAGGTGGGCCCACTGGAATGACAGGAAGTAGGAAACTGGAACTTACTTCCTTGGGAGAATCAGGTACATCAGAAAGCCAGAGATAGCAGCCGAACAGGAACCTAAGGGGCATATGATGCAGAGAGTGACCCCTCAGGAAATCCTGATTTTATGGCTGCAAAAGAGCTGGACTCTAGAACAGACAGACAGGGATGGGACCCCTCAGGGGGACAGAATCCAGACACTTCTGGCAAACAGGAGCAAAGTTCAAGTAGATGAGGATGGAACATCTCAGACAAGCAGGACCTCTGAACTTCAGACAGAAGGGAACGGGACCCCACAGGTAAAGAGGAGCTGGACACCTCTGACAGACGGAAACCCTGAGGCTCAGGTTCTGGTTCAGGGTCAAGTTCAAGTTCACATTCTGGGTCAGGGTCAGGTTCAGGGTTGGGCTCTGGTGTCTGGAACTGTTGCAGCATGGACAGGTGTGGAGGAGCAAATTAATAGCTGGGTCTAGTTAGAAACACAAGGGACGCACAGAGCAGGTAAATTGCACAATACTAGAAACACAGGCAAAAACAGAAACATTATAAGTGGATGATCACATGCAACATCATAAGTGTCGCATGTGATCATTCCCATGCAATGGACAGCAAACACAGTTTACAAATGTTGCTGCTGGTTTCTGTACAGATTATCCTTCTTTTCTATCAGCCAACATACTTTCAGAACTTTACATTGTACCAGGCCAAGGCCATGTGACATTCCTCAACTCCATGATTTTCTTGCCTATTTTTACTTGCCCATTCACGTTCCTTCTCTGGTATTTCTCTCAGTCTTTCCCTCAAACATCCAAATGTCCACGTTGCTGTGTGAAACGATAATTGCAAGGGACCAGCGGCCCACATAAAACACAGGTTGGAAAAGAAAAACAAAGATAAAGATTCTGTGTGAAATTATGGTTTGTAATTGGCAGGTTATGTGCCGCGCTACTGTGAACATATCTATTTGAAGCATTCTTCCTGCAGTTGCTTAGATCAGAGTTTCCCACAGGTCTGAGGTATAATTGCTTGTGTGTGTGTGTGTGTGTGTGTGTGTGTGTGTGTGAGGTTGGGGTGAAAGTGGATGAAAGTCTTCTTTGCCAGCACCTTTGCCAGCACTTTGCGTTTCTGTAAGCTCCGTTTTAGCATGGCAGTAGTACCAGTAGTACCAAGAGAGCAAAATGTCAGGGATGGGAATCCTGAACCAAAGCCTGGGCAGCTGTCAGCTCGTTAGTCTTACCCTTTGTTAATGATTTCTTGTGATTATCATTCACTTGTAAATATTTCCAAAGATTGGTTGGACGCTTCAACTATATTTCCATTAGAATCTGCACTGATTTGTCCAGAAAACAAATTTTCATATGGATGGGCTTCAGCAGAGCTGCTAGCTATGTTGTCTGAACTTGCTCTAGCCATGGTGCATGCTGGTTGCTGTAAATCCTTGGCATTGGGTGCCACAAAACTGTGCTTGAGGGTTAGGGTCAGTATGCTTGCACTTTCAGTCTTGTTAGATAATAACTTGTGACATGCCTAAAGTGCTGTTCCTTGGGAACTAGTATTATGTGGGAACAAATTGCCCTCGAGTTACCCTCAGTATTTAGTCAGAAACATTCAGTATAATTAAACTAATGAAATTCTTTGAAACCATTCTGCACCCTAAATGCATTTCTACCATGCTGAAAATGCATTCGAAACCTTCTTCCATAAATTGTACTTCTAGCTCCATTTCTCATAACAGGGGAAATACACATTGCATGTCTAGAAGAAGAAAAAGAAACTGCATTGAAATTGCAGATTGCAAAGAGATTGACTTAGTATGATCAGGAGCCCTCTGTCCCTGACAAAATACTGTAGATAATAGATAATAGTTTTTTTTTTTTTTTAATAAAAATCACAGACATGATACAATTTGTAGAGGTGTAACTGGAATGATTTGTGTATTTATTCCAAACCATCACATCGTCTTAGTGCCACGCAAGAATTTTATGGTGTTTTTAGTGCCAGGTGATGGCAGTACAACAAGTGCTGACATCACCTGCAACCAAAGAGCAGGCACCCTGCGTTTCACCATTAGGGGTCAGCCTTCAGAGATTTGGTTTGGGAGTTACTTGGGGTTCACTCTTGAAGTACCTCTGCTATTTTCTCCACCCTCAAAAATTCCCGCTCAGTTTATAAATTGAACTTTCAGAACACTGTGTGATTTCCAGTTAGTTCTGCAGTTCTGTGGTTATGCAAGAGGGACGTAAATCCTTTACCTCTTCCAGTCCTCTTATTTTTACCCAAATCCCTGTTCAGAGCACTGGATCTGTTTATCTGCTGAGGAACAATCCCAAGGCTAAATAGCTCTCTCCATGAAAGGACAGACTTACTGGAGGCCTTGCCCTGCTCAGTTGTCTTTATTACTATCGGGCAGCTAACATCCAACTTTCTGGCTCAATTTCTGTACCTCGTAGCGTAGAGAAAAGACAATATTTGCACACTAACTTCTCTTCCTGATTTATGCTGTTATCAGTTGTTCTGACCAACTAGCTGTCTTCTTTTATTTGCATAGTGCTCAGCAGTGTCTGCATACTGTCTTCTGTAGTTTTAGATATCAGTTCCACTTGACAATGGCACTGACACTGTTGATGAGCAACACTGTGTTCCTCTTAGTGCCAATCTTTATATCAGACTCTTTATTTATTTACAAAAGGTAGGGCTGTCTGCATTAGCAGCTGCTTGTGGTTGGTGATACACACACTGAAGCCACCAGGGAAATGTCTCTTTTTGTTTTTTTTCTCCAACTTAGGCATTCTCATATAAATAATGGAATGACAAGCATGCATACTCTATGCATGCTTGCATTTGCATGCAAATCAGTTTTTACTACAGGCATTTCATGGATATCTGTGGTTAACTGTAGGAGTTAAATCCATTACATCCATTTTGAGAAATGTGATATTATTTCACTTTGTAGGACAGTAGTGGTGCTATCTTCCTCTCATTGTTACTGAGTGCTGGATGCTGGCTGGATGCTCCAAAAGACAGTTGAACAGCACATAACAACATTTGAAACTTAAGTACACATACAACTGCTGAGTGCACCTGGATGATAGTTTTATGTGTCTATGTTCCCTGTTGTCAATATCTGTAAAAGATCCGGTAGCTTCTGGATTTCCTGTATTGCTCGGCACCAGAGCAGGAGTAGCCACCACCACAGATACAGACACCACAGAGACAGAGACAGAGGTAGATCACTTTAATTTTGCTAGCGTTTGTTTTCTTCGCTGAAACAGAGTTGCTACCTTAGGCTAGCTATGTTGTGGTTAGCTTCTTTATTTCCTCCGCTCCCCTGTATCGCACGTAATTCATACTTTTAGTATGAGTATGAAGCACAAGCAAACCATTAACATTATGCATAAATGGGGAATTGCATGTGTGCATATACACTGCTTACAAAGCGGATTATTTTTACTCTTTTGTGTGCACATAACCTTAGTGTGGAAGCACAGTTTTATACCAGGCCTCAGGTCCTGTAAAATTACCTCATATAACTTGGCATTTTTATGACCACAGAGACCAATCATCAGACCCAGTGACTCTCATTAGATGGCTGCCCATACTATTATAGCTACATGTTTACATGGTAACAGACAGTGTGGGTTGACGACTTCCTTTGTCCTTAATCCGAATGTAAATCTGTCATGCTGGGGGAAAAAGGCTCATGGATTCATGAGACTGCATTACTTTTTCCACTGCTCAGTGCTTCAGTAATACAAGTTTTGCTGATCTCACTTTCAGGAGGCAGACTACTTACTGTTTTATCTATCTGTCTATATAATGTTTTGTTAGGGAGGCTCCCACAGTGGGGAGGCTACTTACCTATTTTTTTTGTGTGTGTATATATACACATATAAATGGAATAATATCACATATATATGGAATAACATCACATTTTCCGATACAGATGAACTATGCCTTTACAAAGTGGAAATATTGACATACACGTTGTGGTACCTTTCTTGTTGACAGTGTCCTCTGTGTTCTATGCTTTCACTTGAATCATCAGGGACTTTCACTGTGCTAATCTCCTTCAGCCCACCAACAATACAGCGTTCAGTTCCTGTCTGGGGGTGCATCTCCTCACTCGTAATCGTGCGTGTGACTGGGCCTTTCTCTATTCCTACCACATGATTGGCTGTTTTTCTGTCATTTGTTCCAGTCATGAAATGTAATTATGTTGAAATTTATTGACATTAATTGAATGCCATTGCTGTTGAATGTCATTGTTGTTACAAGTTTGAATGTCATTGCTGGCTTCAGCGACATGGGTTACAGTAATGTCCCACAAGCAAATCCCACAAAGGAATAATTACTACCACCAACACCACACACACACATTGTCCATTGTCAGAAGCTCTGAGATGTGGGATGCTCCGAGCGAGTGACCCACATCACAGCACATTCTCAAGGCCAAAAATGCAAGGCAGTATTACTGTGCATAATGATATCATATCTCTTCCCTAGATACTATATTTCTGTTGGATCAGTGACCTGACGAGCTACTTCTGCCGTAAAAATAAGAATTTATTCTTTACCGGCTCAATTACAGGCCCCTGTAAGCTGTGCTAGAGCCCTGTCATTATTGTTGCAGGTCCTACAGAACTTTTTCACAGCAATAATTTTGGCATGAAATAGCAGAGTAAGCACAGGTGTTGCGAAGAATTTTAACTTTTGGACTTTCCAGTCTGATAAGAATCAAAATTACAGTTGTGAAATCACCCCCTCGCACCCCTCACCCCCTTGAAATTGGTGCTGTTTGTAGTAATGCCATATTAGATACAGTGGCAACAACACTGCAAAAACGCAAAATCTTACCAAGATTATTTGTCTTATTTCAAGTCAAAAATGTTTTATTTCTAGTCAAAATATCTCATTACACTTAAATAAGACATGATCACCTCGGAAGTAACTTGTTTTTAGACAATTGTCTCTTGTTTCAAGTGAAAATTCACTTGAAACAAGTGAAAATTTGCTTGTTTCATTGGCAAAATTTGCCAGTGGAAAAAGTGAAAATTCACTTGAAATAAGTGAAAATTTGCTAGAAACAAGAAACAAATTTTGCCAATGAAACAAGCAAATTTTCACTTGAAACAAGAGACAATTGTCTAAAAACTTCTGAGGTGATCATGTCTTATTTTAAGTGTAATGAGATATTTTGACTAGTAATAAGACATTTTTGACTTGAAATAAGACAAATAATCTTGGTAAGATTTTGAGTTTTTGCAGTGAAAATGAAACTGTTCACTCATTTTTCTCTATCAGTTCAAACAATAGAGGGCTACCTGCTGAACTGACAACACGCATCAGACATCAGACGCATGTCCGACTACAAAACCAATCAGTGTCAAGTACAGGGAGACACAGCCCATGTAGGTGATAACGACAGCATGTAGGTTTGTCAGGTCAGATTCTTTAGTGCGCTCACATAATTGCAATGTGAGGCCAAAACAACCCGGATCAAATGAATACAATTTAACAAAAACATGAACCTTGGTTTGCACTGTCAGGTGGGAAAAGGTCCAAAGTGCACCAAAGCCTTTCCAGTAAGCCAGCATGCTCTTGCCCTGTTAGACCTAAATAGAACACAGCCATAATTAATGCTATTAGTAACACCTGGGTTTACCCTGCTATTTGTGCTGCTGTGAAAAGGGTCTATAGGTTGCCCAGCAAAACCGATTAAAGTCCTCCATTACTTAATGTCCTTATAACTGTTCATACTTAAGCAGGCACAGTAGTAATTATGAGGGATTGTTCATCCACATGAAATGATCTGAAAATCCATTTGTGTTACGTTATGAGCTGAAAGAATTACAGGACGTTCCAGCACATTACCAGTACATGCTAACATCTCTAACATCATGTTTTAAATATACCCAATGCAACATATTACATTCAAAAGTTCAGCTCTACCATGCATAGGGATGCATGCTTTCAGTTTTTAAAAAGCTTTGACACACTGTTTCAACACACACTTCAAGAGTTTCAGCAGCTTCTATTTCAAATGGGCTTGGATTGTCAGAGCGCTGGGAGTAGCTGGAGGAAAGCTACACCTAAATGAATGAGAACAGGGTACGATGGAGAGAAGAGGAGATTTTGTAGTGTAGAAAAGAGGTTAGAATGTTGCTACTATAACTTTGCACCTGAAGTTGTCACTAAATTTAACTCAGGCTTGGCCAGGAGAACTTATAAACAAGCTAGACGAGATGTTTTGGACTTTCCCACATGGTGGTCTCTGAAACAGCAGCTCTCCAGCTCTCTCAATCCATCCTTGTCTTTGTGTTTATCCTATTTCGGCCCGACCTAATGTCTTTGTCTCTGATGTCTCTGTTTAGTGAATATAAGCACGTCGAACATCCATCCTGGCTTTAACCACAAACACCGCCTCGATTTCTTTTTTTGGTGCAGCCTCCTCAGCACAAGACCACATTGCCGTGGAAACCAAACAGAAAACACTGCCGTGGTCCCGTCTAGTTCTCTTTTTTTTAACGACCCTATTTATCGCCGCATTGGGTGTAGTCCATCTGCATCTCCAGCGTTGTGCTGGTGGCTGGAACTCCATCCATTTCAGTCTGGGTTAGTGGTTTCCTGCACACTGCACAGGTTCTCTCCTGGCGCTTCTGTTCTTAGCGCACTAGATGTAGAGCTGAGTTTCAAGTGTCATAAGGAGTTTGCAGTCAACTAGCTGCAGTTTGTATACACCGACACTCAAGACCCCTGGGTTTGGCTGAAAGAATGATGGCACACACAATTTACACTACCCACACTTATCTTAACAGCGGTAACGTAAACTTGGCAGACAGATCATCATAAACAAATGTAGCTGTTTTTGGAAGCATTGTGAACTGCTGCACAGAGTAATGTTAGACCTTGTGCAGACAGGGCAAAAAAGAAGACAAGAAGGGAGTTGGGTGGAATGTCTGGCTTGGTATGTGGAATCTGATGACACACTTCTTCAGGGCTGAGGATCAAACTTCACTACCTCTTGGGTATAAATCAAATCCCGTCAACACTACCAAGCAACAATAATGTGAAATGCTCTGTGCCAACTTTTGATACTTGATTTTTCAACTGCATTTTCCCTTTCAATTACGCGCATTATCGGAGTAATCAGTTTTGTCATTGATCTTCTCAAAGCTAATTATAGCTCCTATAATTAGGAAGGGGATATGGATTCACCCCGTAGAAGCGAGTGACTGTTAATTCAAATCCGGAGTCGCTGTGCTCATTTATGACCACTGGAGCAAGAGCCTTATTGATTTGAGAAGGGTCCAGCAACAGACTGAAGACCCTAGAAACCTCAAGGTTGACTAACCGTAACTATTTCTTAGTGCATCCTGCGGAGAATGAGTCCTTGTAGTGGCCATTGCTTGAGGTCTTAGCGTGTGCTGCTAGGCCTTGGTGATTGATTTTAGTGACCCCATGATCAGTGCAAACCTTCAATTTGTGTACAAGAGTGTTCCTGTAGTTTTATTTGAATCTTTTTGATGTGCACAGTAATGACCCCTAAAGGAAGAGCCCTCTTGCTTTTGGTAACCCATGACCTTTCAGCACTTCCCTCCTTGGATGGGTATCATTAAGATTTTATAGATACTACTTCTCTTATTGATACTGCCTATTAGTTCAGTACTTTATTGATCTTTTTGTTTTTTGCATAAAAATAAGGAGTGGCAAATGACAGAGACAATGACAGTCGGTTTAGAAATCACATGTTCGAGTTCCACGTGAAATTTCAGAGTCACATAAACAAAATCTCAACCAACCATGCTCTAAACAAATGTGCATTTTATAAACTAACTTTTCAGATTCAAACGCAAACATTCTATATCCTATATCCAAAGCTATGTGCTTTGTGTTTTTTTTCTTTGTGCCTTTCTGTGACATCGCCACCATTCTCGCAACCTTGTCCAAGCAGGCTCATTTCGATGTTTAAAATGACGGCCAACACCAACCTACTGAGTGCGCCATCAGCATATTTGTTGGTCAAAAAGCACAGCTAGGGAGAGCGCTGTCCCTCCCCTCGCAGATCAGAGAGTATAGAATGTAAACATGTAACATCAAACATAATCGCTTAATGACTGCAGCTTCTTCATCATAAGGTGTGGTTAGGAATTTGAAAAGCCACCTATGTGAATGAATTAATGTTACATAAATACCGATATAAGCACTGTTCTGCAGTTCTCGATGTCCATCCCTACCACTGTCAAGCCAAAATCATTTCAGGGATAAACCTTGCTGTCATTCACAGTGCATATTTAGTTTATGTTGCTGCATTGATTTACTCGCATTGGGAAATTAACAGCATGCATACCTTGTGCATATGGACACTGGCTTTATGTTAGACATACAGACTTGAAACTCATACCAGCAATCTTGCTTTAGTACACCTCAGAGTAAAATATATATTGTTTGACAATATATAGTTTACTCTGAAAGTACATTCTCTTCACACCCTCATCGGCATGATGTCTACCCAACATCAAACAAACCAGTGACTGATTAGATTGTATTTACCCGTGCAAAGTTTTTTTTCATTTCTCATTAGAAATGAGAAATGGAAAAAAACTGAAAAAGTAATGTCCTCCCTAAATTGTCCCAATGTAGTCTGGAGATTGTTTTAAATTCAAGCCTCCATTGTAAAACTCAAATAGAATGCCTACATCACACTGTGTAGGCAAGTTGTCTTTGCCGACATTCAGCTGATTTTTTCATCTTAGGCGTACTGCTTAAATTGGGCTGACGTGTGTGTGTACTTTCTGGGTAGTGTACTGTGCTGAAGGCATCATCCCAGTCTTTGAACATGGCTTGAACCTGAGTGGTTCAGCCAACTCAGTGCCAAACTATTGCATTGTTGTTGGCCCTTATTTCATGGGTAACTTAACTGTGGTGGAAGTGGAGGGATGCATACAAGATAACTGGACTACCTTAAACTGCAGGGTAGTGAAGCCTCTGGCCAGAAACTTTTAGGAGGCCTGTCTGAGGGACTGCTGGTTACCCACTACAGACACTGATGGTGTTAGTGATGGTGTCTTAATATTCAGTCGTTCTGTAAAACTCTTCCTGCTGCCTTTAACAACACTCTTACAGTTGATCCACTGAAAGTCAGGATAACTGTCCACTTTTAATCGAAGCTTCCCTCTCCAACTATTCCTGTTTTCATCAGCCCAGGTTAAATCATTACTTCTGAAATTCTCATTGAAATTTTCTTTGTGGTAATAAGGACGCACTCTTTCTGTTTTTCATTTACAGATCTCCCAAACTGACTTACCTCATTTGAGTTTCCTGATTTCCCGTCTCCTCTTATGACTAAGTAGTGACTTTAACATCCACAGTTTGCTGCTGTTTCCATTCCCTGGCCTCTGATTTCATGAATCTTTTGTGAGTCATTGGTATAATTCATTAAACGGGCATCTGTTTCCATGCCCAGTAACAGCTGATTGCTATGTGTCTGACCGCAAAGGGCTTGTTTTCAAAGCTCTGTTTCCTTTCCACTCTCCTAATCCCTGTACATTGGTCCACCCTTGTTTTTTTTGTTTTTTTTTAATTCCACCTCTGTGTGTAGATTCTCTGTTGCCTGAGACAGAGGAACTTTATCAGTAACTGCTGCCCATCCCTGACTTTGTTGTTAGAAGAAACACTCCTAAAGCCCAGCCACAGTTAAATGAACATATTTATTTTGTTCACAATCATCACTTAATGTAACACAGTTAATTAAATAAAAATTAATTGGCATTGCTCCCCAGAGTGCACTGTTTTTGTTTTTTTTTTTAGCTTCAATAACAGAAAGCACTACTGTTACACAGCAGTGAAACACCTTAGATACATCACCAGTCCATCCCAGGCAAAAAAAACACACACGCTCTCAAACCTATGGGCAATTTCTTTGGACTGTGGGAGGCAAATGCAGCAAATGGAGCAAACTCACTCAAACCTTTGGAAAACATATAAACACCACAAGAAGGCAGTGTCACCACTACTTTAATATGAAAAAATGACAGCAGAATATTATAGTATCTGTCAATTTTCTGTCCCTCACATACATTACAGTAATATATCTCCACTTCTTTATCCTAGGGCGTTTGATAACAGTGGACTCGGCCCTCTTAAAAGAGCAGGATCGGGCAGTTCTGGTCAGTCCAGTTCTGGAGCAGCGGGAATGGAGCTGTCTAAGGTTAGTGCACCAGATCACCGGTGGCGGTACCTTGACACTCCACTTCAGACCTGACAGTGATAACTTTGACTACCAGCTGTGGACTACCAACAAAGTGTCTGATAGCTGGCTCATCGCAAGCGTGGACCTGCCCAATACCACCAGCCCCTACCAGGTATGCAGCAAACATGAGCAAACTTGGGCAAAAGTTAGAATACACACCAAGAAATGACCTATTTATGGAAGAAAATTGTCACATTTTGTTTAGTTCATCTAAATTTAAGGAAACATTACCCTCCTTAAGTACAGAGTGGGTTTGAGGCCAAGGCCCACACAAGCTATAATAGAAGCTATGATGTAATCCACATACTCTTGCTCTATTTAACTTAATAGCTCCTTTAGCTTTTACCACAGCACTACCCTCTCAGAGTACCAGTTTTCAAGGGGAACTAGGGCATTATGTAAAATGACTGATGACACCTGAGAAAGAATAAACAGTGTACATTAGGGTATTAACTTAAAACCCCTAAATGGAGACTGTTATGTAAATTTAAGGTTGCTCCACAGGCCATGCCAGAACTCCCTCAGTGGGCATGACAGAAATGTTTGCTGGATTGCATAGTCACCTCATATTACTAAAATATGGCAGACAGACTAGTGACAGGCTGGTGTTAATGCCTCCAGAATTAGGTGCTTGGATTATTTGGTAAATTCCAAGACATTGATTGGAGAGGCCATATGTCACCAGGCAGATATTAATAAATTTAAGGTTGGTCGGCTGAGAGTTCACTGATTGGGCAAGAGGTCCATAATTTACAAAAACACAGGGGGGTTCATTTGATTTGCCAGTGATGTTTACCATAGTTGAGAAGTTTGTTTCGAGTGACAGTGAAATAAATCGATACAGTGACTTTTTCACCATGTTAGCTCCTTATTGTGATGGACCCTAAGTTAACACTGTATGGCCAGGACATTTACAAGATATTTTTCTTGTATCTTGAATAAAAATCCCAACATGTTCACTGTCTGTGGAATGGTGTAGTTTTAGTGGTCACTGCATGGTGTACCAATTATGGCTAACCAGTATATCAATATTATAATGACATCATGATATAACTAGAAATGGTCTGCGTTTTTGCATATCGTAATATGGAGACATGGCATATGTGTTGTCTTGTCCTTGTTTTAAAGGCTACATTACAGTAAAGGGACACAATTTAATGAACTTATCAAACTGTTTCAGTAGTTGTATTATTTGCCTCCATTTGCTTGGTCATCATGTCTACATTGCTAATGACTGTTGACTAACAAAAATGTCCTTGTGTAAATTTTTGGGGAAAGCGCCAATGCTCCTCCCTACAATATTGTCACAATATCAATATTGGGATATTCGGTCAAAAATACTGTGATATCTCATACTGCCCAGCCCTTGTACCCATAGACTTATACATGATGTACAAGTAACCACTTCATGCAGCCTAAACTCATTGGATGGCAATCAGACAGCTGAGGGGCCAAATATAAATGGGTCCAAGATGTATCTGGGCTAGATTTAAATTGAAGCCTCATATGTCACATAGGTATTATGTGCAGCTATGTCACTAGTGCATAGACGGAAGAGAGAGGTTTCCTCGATGGCTGCCTTCAGAATGAAGATGCATGTTTGGAGTGGAAACAAGATGCATGCTGTCCATTTCGGCCAAAAACACAATACAAGCATTATGTTTTCCCACCAGTGTTGGTGCTGCTCTCTTATCTGAATGCCTCGTCGGACTGCCCTGCCACCTCCTGCACTGTAGCAGGCACTCGAACATGTGGCACCCACTTCTGCCTTTAAAGATATGCAATTGCAAAAGATTTTGTATGTTTTCCAGAGAGAAGGTGCATGAATTAACAAGTGTAAATGGGTTTATGCATTAACGTTCCAATCAGTAATACTATAGGGCTGGGCAATATGGACAAAATCAAATACCAAAATATTTTTGACCAAATACCTCGATATGATTACTGTGACGATATTGTCAGGATGACTGTTGGTGTTTCCACAAAATATTTCCACAACAGATTTGTAATAAACAATCATTTGTAATGTGGATATTGTGACCAAGCAGGTAGGGGGCAGCAACAGAACAGCTACAACAGTCTAACAAGTCAAGATCTTTAAAATCAGGACAAAACAACACTTATATCTCATGACCATATTACAGTATCTAAAATTCCAAGAGATATCTAGTCTTATATCATGATATCAATATAATATCAATACAATGCCTAGCCCCAAGTAAAACCATCAAAGATTCTTGTCCTTTCCTCTGCCCCAGTGTGGCAACATGTTATGGTTTTGAAAAGTCTGCTTTTGGTCTGCTTGGCTGTGTTTCAGTGGCTTAAATGTATTCATTTTGTGTGTTCTAGGATCTGTGAACCTCAGAATTATGTACAAAACAGTTTATAGTGCATTGCTCCATCAACTCCACCCAGTATGCAATGGGCTTCACAGCTACTTTCCATATTTGCAGTGGTCCAACCTGCCCCATAATACACAGGCCTTCCCTGCATTTTGTCCCACCCCATAATCCTGTTTGTACTGGAAACCTCATATACAGAGCCTTGCCTCTGTAATTGCGGAGACGAGGAAATCATATCAAAATGTCTTTTCATTGTGACTGTAAAACAGAACTCTAATGCCCTTTGTTTTGTGTGATGTGATGACAAATTTGTCTTTGAGCTTATCTTTCTTTCCATAGCTTTTGTTGGACGGCCAGCCTGAACGTGGCCTGGGCAACAGTGTGGCCATCTTCGAAATTCACATAGTTCCTGGTTACTGCATAGGTCAGTTTACACACCATATCATCTGCTAGAAGAAACCTTTTACCTTTTGATGAATAGTCTAATGTGACACTCTTGTATATTTCTTGATTCAATAAATATTTGTGACAGGCATCTGAACGCAGCCTGAGGCTTTCCCAAGCATTTGAACAAAAGAAATCTGACACCAATATCTCTGATCTGGCATTTCAATATGACATGATAATAATGATAAATAGAGTTTTCTTGTAATTTTTATTTATTTATTTATTTATTTATTTTTCATATTTCAAGGCAGTTTTTGCTAATTTCTGGTCATTGTCTTTTTCCCCTAATTTTCTGGTAATTTCTTTTTTTTTTTTTTTTATTTAATATTTATCTATTATTTTTGTTGAGATTTTTTACTAATGTTCTGGTAATTTTTGCTAATGCGGTCATTGACTTTATTCCCTCATGTTTTTGAAAGAAATCAAATGAATTTGGTCAGGTTTCATAGACTCTGTGGTCTAACATGAAGATTGATGTTGGATGTAAAAGCGCTTTGTGTGCTTGTGTTTGCTGTTGCTGTTACCAGAATGCAATTTTGAGGAGCATCACCTGTGTGGCTATAGTAACAACTGGAACCCAAACGTCAACTGGTACGTCGGAGGGAGTCTGCCCATAGACCCTCAGGCTAACCAGCTTGACAATCACACCAGCAGCAGCCAGAGAGGTACATGCATGTGTGTACATGCAGCCAAACCCTTTTTGCCTACGCTATCGATACCATGCACCATGCACACACAGGTTTTTATTTCAGTATTAATATTTATAATCAAGCAGACACCACAGCAGATAATTTCACTGATGAAAGCATGATTACACTGATGAGGATATATATTGATGACATATGTGCTATTTTAAAGGAATAGTCCACCCATTTTGAAAAATTACTTGGCAGCTTTCATTTAGTACTCTGGAGAAAGTTGTCATTTTTGTCCTCCAACATGTGTACATGTGCTCAGTGAAGACAACAAACAATAGCAAACTCAAGCAATCTATTTCTGTCTCTGTGGTGGCTGCTGCTCCTCGGGTGTGGAGTGAAGCAGGAAGTGCAGAAGTTACTTGATCTTTCAGGATCTTAACAGGAAAAATACAGTTATAAACATGATGTTTGTAAAGTGATGTTAAACCTTCGTTGAGTGGATTATGTTGGTTATTTTTAAGAATGTTAGCTGGGGGGAAGTAAAAATGAT
Source organism: Myripristis murdjan (assembly GCF_902150065.1). Taxonomy (NCBI): domain Eukaryota; kingdom Metazoa; phylum Chordata; class Actinopteri; order Holocentriformes; family Holocentridae; genus Myripristis; species Myripristis murdjan. The sequence goes on from NC_043988.1 coordinate 3,246,573, forward strand.
AAAAACTTTTCAAATGGATGAATTGTGCCGTTTAAGCAGCAGATGCACTTTTACATTGATCTATCTATAGCTCTACAGCTGTAGCTCATCTGTCGTTTCCACTGCTCCAGGCCAGTACATGTATGTGGACTCAGTGTACGCCAGACACTTCCAGGAAGTAGCCAAGCTGACCTCACCCATGACCACAGTGCCCATGGCCGGATGCTTGTCCTTCTATTACTTGCGGGACCAGGAAAGGGGAAACATCTTCTCTGTTTTTACCAGAGATCAGCTGGGCCACTATGAGGAGATCTGGAGGCCAGACGTGTATGCCACCACCGGCTGGACACATGTCAGCGTGGACATCAAGGCCCCACACCCCCTGGAGGTCAGTGCTGGAACTGGCCGTGATGCTGCAAACAGGGCTGTATGTTGTGTGAATCACTCATTGTGGGCCTGCCTACTGCATATGCACATTATATATATTTGGGAAGCATGATCAAGTGGCCACTAATCATCAGCCATCAAGCAATTATCAGTCCCGGCCGGTTGCCAGAGCCATTTTTCAGAATTCAGGACATCGGCATTGTAATTGTGATGCACATGATGGCTGACACAAAAACAACTCAGAAGACAAGTGAGCGGGGCAGCACTTCTGATGATATGGTTACAATGTTTTTACAATGTTACAAAGTTTTTTTTTTTGTTTTTTTTTTGTAGGAATGTAATAACAGTAATTAAACATCCAGGGTTTGTGCTGGCACTTCTAATACTTTACTCTAATACTTTATTAATTTTGACACTGCAGTTTTCAAATTTATTACAAATGAATACCCTAATTATTTTACATCTGAAAAATCAGTATTTTTCAATCCCTATTCAAGGTCAGTGGTGAAACAGTGGCTAATTACTACTTCAGCTGCCTGGATATGTTATAGGGCTACATGTTATTTAGGCTTATAAGCCCTTTGAGAGAAGTTATATAGGCTATAGGCTTTTCATTTTTAAATTCAAAGAGTTAGAACCCACTTTGCACAGCAGTTTAACCGGCAGTTTTACATGAAGTCATACACAGCAACAACAGCTGCTGTCTGATGCATTGATGTCTGTAGCTGGCAAGAGCAAACACTCACTCCTTTGTAGGTTTCCACTGCACTTTCAAAATGAATACTCTCGCCTGTGACTCCACCATTTCCTTAATGGTTTCCAGCCAGTCCGCCTCCCACAGCCTGGTGCTGTCACTGTGGAAAGAGACTTACACAACATTACTAACTGGGTCAGTTCATCTATTTGTCCAACAGAGCCAAGGCTTGTAAAGAGCTTTTCCATCATCAGGCGCACCACCGACTAACCCAGATTCCTGAATTTTAAACCTAGTAGCACTGTTTGTGGACACACTATGGCCTCGGGGATCAAGTGTTCAAATGTAGAAGTCAGGATTGATTCTGCCGTACATTACCACAGTATATCTGATGCTATTAATGGTGCATGGTCTTAATATAAACTGCTCTAAATCACATATTTTTCATGACCCGTCAATGTGTGTATGCATGTACGCATGTGGGTGTGTGTCTGTATATTTTAACAGGTGGTGTATGAGGTTGCTTTTAACAGTGCCAGAGGTGGATACGTGGCCATAGATGACATCTCCTTTTCCCCTGAATTCTGCCACACTGAGACAGGTGAGGGTAGACATCTGGGGCCTTGAATTTGTTGTCGTTTGACACAATAAAATCATAAGATTGAAACCAGGCAGCTTAGACCCACGTGTGTGTGTGTGTCTGCATTTATGTGTGTCTCATAAACACTCAATTAACCATGATGCTGTGTGCTACTTTTAGTTAAAGTGGTCCTCTGAGTTCAGAAGAGGCTCCGTCTCCCGTAGGATGATGGAAGTCATTTCTGACCATGGTCATTGTTCTTGACTGCCAGTCCCGCACCATGCTGATGTTGCCATCAGCTGGACCTTCTTTCCAGGAGAAGGAGTGCCTTCCTCCCTCCTTTAGAAAACCTTCATCCAGAGGCCTGCTTTCACTTGTTAGTAAAGTCAGTATTGTAGGAGTCGGAGCTGATCCTCCATAGTGCCTCTGGATGCCAATGTTCATGTCAACAAGGGCTTTCATGTTCTCTGTCACCAGCATTTCAGCTAGGTTGTTGGTGCTAAATTTATTTGTTAGAGACTGGAGCCTAACAGTCTCTTGATTCCTGATATGATGATTCCTGTCTCTCTGGTAAGACTCATCTCCTCTCATCTGTGAAACTGTATCAGAGTCTGTAGGATTACAAGAGAGTACATTAAGAGTGAGATCATCATCTAGTGGAGATTACAAATTATTGCATATTTCAGGTTCCAGTTGTGTAGGGGCTTAGAGAGCCTTTATCCTGATGATTGATCCTGTTTATTGGGTCTTTTTTCTGTGTTTGTCTTTTGTTGCAGTGTGATGTGTGTCTGTGTGTGCTGATTTGGGTTGGACAGGCCTTCCATGTCTGACCATTTTGAATTGTGTCGGCTACCTTGTCTAGAAAGCACAGTATGTCTCTCTGTGGTTTCTCTAAGTTATAGGTCTCCTGCTTTGAACCTGTATTTACATTGTTTCATATTATGGTGATCAACTGTTTTACAGGATCAATGCAGTATATTAATATGTACAAAAAGGAGGGTTGGTACTGGAAGTATTGTGTTCTTTGTTCCAGAGCCAACCGTTGACCCCTCTATCGCCAACTGTGACTTTGAGAGTGGATTCTGTCGGTACTATGAGGAGAGAGTGGACAGCAAGGCATGGAGCAGAGTCTCAGTCAAGCCCAATGCCTACAGAATAGGAGACCATACCACAGGAACAGGTAAGTTAATACTTGTATTAGATTAACATGTTCACATATTTAAATAAATGTTTTACTCAATGTTCTTATCTGCTCTAAAATGGAAATTTCATCCCAGATCACATTGATGATTAATGTGTTTATATTACAGGAGCATTATAGTTAACTTTACAAAAATTAAAATGAAATTCCTCGATATTCCACAGCATTTCTTTGTACTTACTTGTACATGTTTGGGGTCGGTCATTATTGATCATTTTACTACTTAGTACTAAGGTGTACGTTCAGTTTGAAACTCATAATTTTAAAATGCCAGTTAAAAAAAATAAATGTATCTATGCAGCATGCAAAATTTAATAATCCAATTTGCATTTGAATTTCTATGCATTAATGTGGACATGTGAAAAGGCCACTATACATTTCATCTCAAAGAAAGCTTTGTGGTTAACAATAGTCAGCTGATTAAGTTTGATCAGACAAATCCATTGCTTCTGTTTGCAGTTTCAGTTCCTCAGTCTCACACTGTTTGCAACCAAATGAAACAATGCTTGCATGTTTTTTCATTATCATGGTCAGATTTCAGGAATGATGCAAATTTTATCTACCAAATACGATTCTTTTGACTCCACTTCAAACTTTGACATTGCAACTATTATGGGTTAGACTGCCGTGAGAAATCTCTAAGGTAGTTGAATAATAGTCAATAATTAACAATAGTCACTTTTTGTCATCAGACGCTCAGGCAGAGTAAAAACGTTTAGCTGAACACTCTGCTATCACCTATTATACTGAAGACAAGGTAATATCTTTTCCATGCCCTTTAGTGACTCATCATACTTCTTGTCACCCTCAGTGGTTTAGTGCAGAGCTTTTACATATGTATAAATGTGTGTTACATTCAGTCTAATGCCAAACAACTTCACACAATGATGACTGGTTGTTATAGTTAATCTGCCCATGTTAATGTTTTTTTATGTAAAACATGCTTGGGATGCAAGACAAATTTCAATGCTTTTGACAGTAAAGTCTAATCTAATTAAGCCATACATGATGGAAGACACAGCACATGATTTGTTTAATTTAGTTTACTATTAGCACAGTTATACAATATTAACAAAATTGTTTTTGCAGGAGATCCGGGCTCATTAAAGTCAGTTCCTCTAAAAATGATATGTTACAAGGTGTCCTTTCAGGATCATACCAGTGATTTTGCATGTTTACCGTGATATCTACAAAATGTGTGTTTCTGCTAATCATTTCCAAAAGCAAGCTGTCATATTTTAGAACTCTGATATCATTTTTCCTCCCTTTTATCCAGCTATTGGTTTCCATTCGTTCCACTATGATATGAAAATGAACTTTCTTTATACCAGTTTTCCATCACCGTAATAAAGTCGTCATTAGTTTTCCTAAAAGCAGCAGCACTGTTATGTTTTGATGACTTGAGAATGAGCAGTCATGCAGTCCCTCCGCCAGGGAAAACAGTCCCCACAGAAAAGTTTGCTTTACACAGACAATCATCAGTTCTGTGGTTTATGAATGTTGACAACTTTGTTACCCACAGAAGCAGAACATTATAAACTGAGGTGCCAACCAAAAATTCAAACTTGAAAATCAAGGAATATTGATAATGTTGTGAAATTGTTAGTACCCCACATGATTTGCAAAATGGTTTGTTGCAATTTAAATATGGGTAAACTGTAGTAAACTGTAGTGGCCAAAGATTCAAAATCTCTGGTATGGTCCTTTAACTGAGTGCAAAAAATTCAAATGTGATACGGTTCAAGAAAGCTATCTCGTCAGTAAAGGGGAGTCTTCTTTTCAAGCAGAATTTAATTTACAAATAATACATAAGTGAACAGTTCTGTACTACAGATTTAATCTGATTCTTTCTTTCTGTGTCCAACTCAGGCTGTTTCCTCCTGGCAAACACCCGCTTCACCTCAAGGCCTGGTTATATGGGTCGTCTTCATGGCCCCTTTTTACCAGGGAACCACAAATACTGCTTGAGGTTCTACTACTTGCTTCATGGCTTCAGGAAGGTAGACAACGCTCTCGTCCTTTATATTTATGATGAGAACAACGTGGCCCAGGAGAAGGTGTGGACCCTGGCTGACAATTCCAGGGGTGTGTGGACTGAGGTGGAGATCACCTACATGAAGCCCATGTCTTCCAAGGTATGAGACAGTGGATGGATAATACATGTGCAGGTTAAGGCTTAGGCACTGAAGGGTATCTGGATGAACAATAGTATTCAGTCTCTGACTCTGTCTCTTAGGTAGTATTTGTCAGCATATGTAAGAACTTCTGGGACTGCGGCCTGGTAGCCATTGATGACATTACAGTCAGCCTGGGAGACTGTCAAATCACAGCAGGTAAGAGAGTTGTTTTTGTTGTCTTTATGCCTAACAGAAGCCAGCGGCTTCCTTAAAATGCTGTAATCAATTTTCCCTCTAAGTCAGTGGTGTCCAGCCCTGTGTTATGAAGGAGTCTGCAGGTCTTCATTCCAAACACATTACACCAACTTAATCCACTGATAAGATAATGCTTATTGTCCACAGATGTGGAAATCTGTGGAAAATAAAGGTGAGTTTTTTTTCCCTGGCTGCAGGTGGATTCCTCAGTGAAACCAGTTGCTGTGGTGACTGACTTGACTGGGATGTGATAGACTGAAGACAGTCTTAAGGTTATTGAAGAAAATGTTGGACAGACACAGCCTTAGTTATATCACAAGTATATAATTTATCTTTTTATTGTTATTTAAATATGAAAAATGTTTCTTTTACCCCATCCTGTTTTTGTTGTTTTTTATCCAGTTTTTGAGTGCTGTCTGTGAAGATTCTCAGTCATCCAGGTCATGAGTATCCAAGGGCAGTTGAATCGAGTACGACTGGACTTGTTTGTGTAACCCTTTGAAATGTTTCCCTTCCCATCCAAGAGGCTTCCTCAGTTCTGGGTGATGAAGCTGAAGCTTCTTGGATGAGAAGCAAAACGTCTTCAGGGATCTACAAACAAGTCCAGCTGCCCTCGATTCAACTCTCCTTGGACTGCCGTAGTCATGTTTTTTTATGGATTTGTTGGAAGCCAGTCTGTAGTTTTTGGCAGACCACCAACTAGAAGAAGGTAATGTGAGGCTGCAAGCCTGTGAATGATGACATAGCTGTTTTTCACATTGTGAGCTGATGATGTGTGCTTGTTCCAGGGACTGCAGGCTCCCTCCCGGGTCAGTGTAACTTTGAAAGTGGAGACTGCGGCTACATCCAGGACAAGGAGGAGGACATAGCAGACTGGTTGCGAGTCCGAGGGCACACTCCCACCTCCTATACAGGCCCAAGGGGAGACCACACCACTGGGGTGGGTGAGTCATTTACTCATTCGCTGCTTCACTTGTGGGGGGTGGGGAGGGGGATCAAACTTGGAAACGTGATGCATCTTGTTACTGACTGGCCCAAGGGTGCTTACATCATCTGTGAAGGGGCAACATGTTTACTTATTCAACTTATGCACTGATGTTGCTTCTTCTGCACCACAGTATTATTCATAATTGTGCAAGTTGAGGTATTTTTGCACATTCGGTGTGAATGCTACAGTTACACATACTCGTATTCCTCCCATTTTTATGTATTATATGCATACTGATTTTGTTAAATAACATTTTTAATTCACCTTTTTCTGATGGAACTCATATTATGACTGTTATCCACATGCTGTAGCTACATGCCGCTGCATCCTGGTAATAGTGGCATGCACACTTTACACATTTCTTCTTAATATGATTGAGTTTTGGAAATGTCTGTTTGTTTATATACACTAAGTGGACAAAAGTATTGGGCCAAACCTCTTAATCATCGAATTCAGGTGTTTCATTCAGTCCAGTTGCTACAGGTGTAAAGCACGCCACCACTGGACTCTGGAGCAGTGGAAACGTGTTCTGTGGAGTGACCAATCAGGCTTCTCTATCTGGCGGTCTGATGGAGGAGTCTGGGTTTGGTTTGGAGAACGTTCCCTGCCTGACTGCATTGTGCCGACTGTAAAGTTTGCAGGAGGAGGGCTAACGCCATGGGCTTGTATTTCTGGGCTCGGCCAGAAGGGAAATCTTAATGCTTCAGCTCACCAAGACATTTTGGACAATTCTCTGCCTCCAGGTTTGTGGGAACAGTTTGAGGAAGACCCTTTTCTGTCCCAGCATGACTGAGCCCCAGTGCACAAAGCAGCTCCATAAAGGCATGGCTGGCTGAGTTTGGTGTGGAAGAACTTGACTGGCCCACACAGAGCCCTGACCTCAACCCCATCCAGCACCTTTGGGATCAACTAGAACGGAGATTGTAAGCCGGGCCCTCTGGTCCAACATCAGTGTCTGAGCTCACAAATGCTCTTCTGGATGAATGGGCAAAAATTCCCACAGACACACTCCAACATCTTGGAGAAAGCCTTTTCAGAGGCGTGGAAGCTGTTCTAGCTGCAAAGGGGGACCAACTTCATATTAATGACTATGGATTTAGAATGGGAGGTCAGAAAAGCTCCTGTAGGTGGAATGTGCAGATGGCCCAATACTTTTGTCCATATTTTTTTATTTCTGCAGCCTTAACCAAATTTATTCTCGGGGATAATAAAGTTCCATTTTATCTTTTATCTTCTATTTTTTTTCTTCAATTCACACATACTGTATCTCTGAATGGTAGCCAGTGTCAAGCCCCTCCCATTTTGTGTGTCCTCCAGGTTACTTCATGTACATTGAAGCCTCACTGATGCGGCCAGGCCACAAAGCCCGGTTACTGACCACTGACCTGCGGGGCTCCTCCTCCCCTCAGTGTCTGGTCTTCTACTACCACATGTATGGATCTGGCACTGGCATACTGAGTGTGTTCCTGCGCCAAGGCAACCTGGAGCGGGACACGTTGCTATGGAGACGGCGTGGCGAACAAGGTGTCAGCTGGATGAGGGCGATGGTGGACTACCACTGTGACATCCGACATCAGGTATGTAAATGTGTAGATGATGTGAGGGAGAAGGAAAGTGGAAATGCTAGACTAGTCTTGAACACACTGTTACATTCTGGTCTTTTTCAGACAGTTACCTCCAAACTTCAGCTATTAGTGCAAAGCTTGACTCTTCCTCCCTGGTTTTTTGCTGATACAGAGAAAGATGGACAAGGAAAGGCTGATTTTTTTAGGTCGTACATATCTGAAACATTGATTAAACTTGGAAATGTGATGCATCTTGATACATTTCGGAAATGTTTTTTTTTGGCTAATTTCTTCTTTCTTACAGATTTTTTAGGTAGCTTTTTTGTAATTCCTTCAAAATAATTTTTGGTTGTTTTCTGGTAATTTTGTTATAGTGTTTACTTTTTTGGGCTACTAATATTCTGGTAATATGTTTATGTTGCTTGTAATTTTTGCTTTTTTAAAAGTGTTTGGTCATTTTCTGTTAATTGGAATTTTTCAAGTTGTCTGTGAATTTTCACAATTTTTACAAATTATGGTAAATTATGGTAATTTACCTGAATATATGTTGTTTTTTTTAATATGTATGTATTTTTTTGCAGTAGTTTTGTGGTAGTTTTCTTGTCATATTTTGAAAGACATCAAGTGAATTCACTCAGGTTTCAAAGGGTTAAAGCAATTGATATCAGTTTTGGAGGCCGATTATGTTTAATTTTAAAGCAAAACAGAATCACAAGTTGTTATTAAAGTTAATGTAGTTATAATGAATACACTTAATTTCAATAAGTCTTTTGATCTACAGTCAGTGAGCCTGTAGAACTGTAGGACATTGCTATGCCACAAAATAATGCATGCTGTAAATTCAGTCAGAGTGGGTACGGTTGACAGAACTGATTAAATATTTGCTCATAGAGAATAAAGAGAATTGTTACAAATCTTCTCAAAAAAAAGGAAAGGATACATGAAAATTTTGCTTAATAAAGTTAACTCCTTCACATTATTTCAAATGATATTGTCAGGCATGTGCTTGCTTTCACTAATGTAAAAACCAGTGACTATTCAAGCATATACAGCCAGTGCACATAGCAAACTTGACACAGTTTATGGATTTTGTGTTTCCTGCAGATTATATTTGAAGCCATCCGAGGACCATCTTTAAGAAGCGATATGGCTATTGACGATATTGGTTTTATAAAAGGACCATGTACAGGTCAGTATTGCGCTTCTCTACAGTCATATCAGAGGAGCTCATGTCTTGCCAAGTCAAAACAGATGCAGTGATGTTGTGGCTGCCTGCGTTGTTGAAGTGATAGTTTGGGTTCTTACACATATAGGTCCAGAATCCTCAGACTCAGCCGTGGTGGTGTGGCGCCACACCAAAATCTCATGCACAGTAATCTGAGCTCATTCGTAAACTGAAGGCAGCTGGCGCTCCAGTGTCCCATTGGTGTGTCCCAGCTGAGAGCCAGTGAAAACTGACATGCTGATAAGGTGTGCCAAATCTGACAGCTGAGGTCACTACACTTGTGTGTGTGTCATGTCATGACAAGCAAGATGGCTGTGACATTAAGGCAAAAAATTAAAAAAAAAAAAAAAATCTCAATCATGGAGAAGTGCTGGCAATAAAACAACAACACAGAACAGCCAGGACCGCATGCTTGATCCCATCCCCAGCAATGTGTAATGTCGCCACCAGGAGGCTCTTATTGTATCTTATTGTTTATTTAGACACTCAGGCCTGAGCCCTAAGGCTTACAAGAATTTCAGCCTGAGCCCAACGAGAAGCCAGAGGATTTTTTTTTTTTTTTTAAATAATTAAGTAATTAATCAATTAATTAATTGTAATTATTTGTTGGAGTACACTTTAGAGTCCTGCTATATTTAAACAAATTCAAAGATATCACCACTGTACAAAACACTTCCAAAGCATTGCCAGTGTTTCATTATGTGTCATTTCAAACAAATTTTTAAAGTCAAAACGATTTTTAAGGTTAAAAATAAAAAGGTTATGCTACTAGAATGGCTACAAAACAAAACAGGTGGTCTTATGATGTGCTACTGTGTGATGAGCATGAATTTAAAAATCCAAAACTGCACCACAAGTATGGCTAAGTCTCTTTGCTTCGGAAATGTGCACAGTAGTCTATTGGTCAAGTGTATTATGGAGGGGAAAAAAATCACCGTTAACAGTTTCTGCACAGTGGCTAACATTTATAATAGCCAAATAAAAACAAAGAAAAATTAACCTCACCCCAGTAAAAATAATTTAAAACAAAGAAAACCAAGGCTGAAATCCATCTGCTGCAGAAAGTCACAAGAATTATCCATAAGGAGTGAGGGAAAGTGTGTGTGTGTGTGTGTGTGTGTGTGTGTGTGTGTGTGTGTGTGTGTGTGTGTGTGTGTGTGCATGAGAGAGAGAGAGACAGAGAGATACAGGGTGCTCTAAAACATTTTTGTTTTAGAATATTTTGATTTATTGTGTTAAATTAGTAGATGTTAATTTATATATTAATATTAAAGCATAACAGATACTACGAAGCAGGAGCAAAGTGCATTTTCATAAAGAAAAAACATACCTAATCTTGCATTTCTGACAGGAAAAGTACAGCAGTTGTATTTATATAATCCTTCAAAAACATATATATTATTCTTAGGGTTTGTCGGCTAGGCCCGATGTACTTGCATTCAATTTGGAGCAGCGCACTCCCGGCCACACAGACTTTCTTGTAACAGTGAAGGAGGCGACAGGTCAAAGGATAACGCTTGTATGGAGTAGCAAATACAGCTACATGTTTAAGAACCCTGCTGTCACTTTCATCTTTCATCAAATTAATGTATGGAGAAAATGGCACAATTCAAATGCCAGGAGCTTTGTGCTAATGTTGGAATTTGTGGAAACTTATAAGATTAAGAAATGCATTTCAGAGGCTTGATTTTGTAAATTATAATGAGCCTTTTCCCAAACAGCAGAACTGTTGCTCTTTGGGGTAACACTGCATTTTCTGTGTGTGTCTTGTGCTGAAAAAAAATTCCCTTATATCACTTTATCCTCTCCCTCTACAGATCCTGGTGACGTCATTCCATACTCAGGATTCTCAGAGTATTTCAATGAGATTGAGTAAGACCGGCTGGATGGATTTGTGTCTGATCTCAAGCTGGTTTGGGTTTGAAGTGTGTGAATGTGAGCAGTCCAAGACAATTGACTAAGGAGTAGAGCAATACTTCTATGCAAACAGGGCCTAGACAGCACTGCACTACTGACCCTTCTGTGTTTGCAGTAATAATCATTTCATACTCACTGTGTCTCTGATCGCAGACAAAGCTGTTGTAACTGTCCCCGCTGATGTTTCTAAGGTGAATGTGATGGGCACTGTTTTGGTGGTGTTTTCTGTGCATAGCCCCAGCTGGACACCTTGTGGCAACAGCATGGAACTGCACAAATGTACATGCATCTGTGAAAGATTAAGGCTCAGATTCTATCGCATTACAAGTCAGGTACCTCCATCCTTCAGCCAAGACATGAAACATTTTTGTGTTCTGATTTTTGCCGCACGGGTTTGTACTTCCAAGTTGGGGCAGTGTTGGGGAGAGTTAATAGAATTAAGTAAAAATAAATCAACCCTCTTTCACATCTGTCCAATGGGTTGCTGTATTTCGAACATCAACGGATCATACCTGTGATTTTGCATGTTAAAATACTTATAAAATGTATGCACTTCACATTTCTGCTCTTTCCCAAAGCAAGCAGTCGTATTTTAGAACTCCAATATCATTTTTCCTCCCTTTTATCCAGCCGTTGGTTTTCATTCATTCCACTAAGATATGAAAATGAACTTTGAGACTTCAAACTTTCTTCACGCCAGTATTCCATCACCATAATAAAGTCATCCACATTAGTTTTCCTAAAAGCACCAGCACTGTTGTGGTTTGATGACTTGAAATTTGGCTGAGTGAAATGGTCCCTCCACCAGAAAATAGTCCCCGGGAAAATGTTTTGTTTACACAACCAGTTATCAGTTTTGAGGTTTATGAATGTTGACGACTTTGTTAGCCACAGGATCAGAAGATTATAAGGTGGCTGTTTCAACCAAAAATTCAAATTTAAAAATGTCGATATTTTGATTGTATGTTGTGAAATCTGTAGTACCCCTACAGGATTTGCAGAATGGTTTGTTGCAATGTAAACTGTGGATAAACTGTTATAAATGGGCCAAATGTTCAAATTCTCTGGTATGGTCCATTAAGTATGTTTTAGCAGAATAATATCGGCTATAGGCCCTAAGCAAAAGCACAACAGACACCAAACAGGCCTAACAGCTGTGCCAGTTATATAGGCTGTAGACTCATCACTGCATTGTTCATCCATTAGACCTCCAATAGGCTACTCTGTGTTTATTTAATTGGATAAATTTTAATATAATGTCAGTATCAGGTCCTATAGTGTGGAAATGGCTTGAGGCCTAATAGGTTGCCTATACTGAGTGCCAGTTGTCGTCTGTGTAGTGGGCATTGATTTTAAGCCTCATCAAAGACACATTCAGGCCATTAGAGCAGCCACCTTTTCTCCAAAGCAGATTTTGAAGAAGAGAAGAACACGTGCTGCAAGAATCCCAGAGATGTCAGGGACATCTCTTTTTGGGAAACTCCAGTAAAATAAAAGCACACTTTCAGAATGTATGAACTATCCCTTTAAAGGACTTTCACATCTAATTCACCATGACAAAGGACTTGTATCCAGCTTAAGTGTAAAGTCATACTATAGGCATATTTATCAAATGTACTAAATATTAGGGATTCTTCTCTCATGAAAACCACTGAGGTGAATCCAGGTAAAAGACGCTGCATCCTCTTGGTTCCCCTTATTAAATCTTTGATAACTGCAAAGGAGGGGATGTAAAGAGAAGCAGATGAATAAGAAAATGTTTTTTAAGCTTTGAAACAACTGAGATGTGGGTTGTGCCCTAATATTTTGTACATTTGTTTTAAAGGCCCTTGGATTGATCACGAAGACTGCTCAGTATCTCCCTCTTCACATATCTCTTGGCTTTTCCTCAACAGCACTATGGTTTTGTATTATTTTAAATTCTCTGCTGGTATTTTTGACTTAAATACATATTCACTGTGTATTAAAGCACTTTTGGAGCACAATGTCCGAGGAACACATGATGAAAGTGGTGCTGCATTCAGACAGGGTAATAATGGGCTGAAGCATGTTTTCATCAGTCATCTGCCTTCCTTGTGATACTTCTGCATCATCGCTTATATGCAACGTATGGATGGGAAAAGAGAGACAGGATAAATCAAATAACTGAACTGTTTTTTTTACTGATTGATACAATACAGTTTCATCTGCAATAAAGTTGTGGGAATAAATCTGTTGTGAATTTGTGTTATTTACATTTCTGCCCAGAAAAATCATGATGAAAGTGTGAAGATTTCCTAAACAATTCTTTTTTTTTTTTTTCCAGAGAAATCATCAGTGTGCTTTTTTTCATTGCAGAACCAATGCATTTTAATGAGGGCTCTAGAAATATTCATATAGCCCCGTAGAATAGCTGAGAAAGAAGGCTTACTTTGTGATGGAAGTGTAAAAAAAAATTGCATATTTCACACCCGTGCCAGTTGAGCAAAGACCCAGGCCTTGGAGCGCCCTCTATCTGTCACTTCTGAAACAGCACTTCCCAATTACAACACTGGGGGATGGCTTGCCATGTGTTTGTTGTATGCTCACAATGTATAGCTTAAATTGTTTATCTTGACTGAGCCAATAATTTTATTCCCAAATAATGGCCTTCTTAGCCTGATAAAGTTTAATTTCCAGTAAATCAACAAATCAGTGTTAAAATTCATTGCTTCATATTTAGGAATTTTTAAAAGCACATTCCATTTGATTTGTCTGGGCAACCCTTGTTGTACTCAAATGGATATGCATTTAGTGGAAAACGTCTAAACAGAGCTTATGATGGAATGAGATACAGACATAAGGAAACAGGTAGTTTGTGCAAAAACTGAAGAGTTTTTACTTATCCAAAACATTAAACGTATGGGTTAAAAATCCAAAAAGGCAAAAATAATAATCAACAAAACAGGCAGCTTAACACAAGCAAAAAAAAAAAAAAAAAAGCAGAACTATTGAGCTAGTCTAAATAACATACTGGGGGACGGATAGGCTAGTTTAAATAAAAATGGACACAAAGAGAAGAAAAAAAGCAATTTAGATTTTAAATTCTAAAAGTTCTGTATATTTATAAAAAAAAATCTGGCAACTGTAAACTCAAAAGTCTCACCACAGAGCTACAAATATTCAGGTTTTGCTTTTCCAGAAATTACAAAAGCTTTTCGCAATTTCAGTGAAACTTAATAAAATTTAATGAAATATTTGCTTTGTTTTTTGGTGTGTGTTAGTATATACCTCATGTGGGGTCATACACTCACCAGCCAATTAAAACATTTTTAGGCTCTTGCCAGCTATGAACTAATGAGACAAGTATCTCAGAATTCTGAGAAACTTTTTCATAGCAGAAACGCTTCATGTGAAGCACCAGCACTCTGAAGACAGATGGAGAAAAATAAACATGAGCAAACCCTCAACACAGAAAGATATGAAGCACTTCATATAATCTTGGAGGCTGTGGGCAGACTGACCGAGGCAGACTGATGAAACTCTTTATCTCAGCTGCTTGACAGCCAAGACACTTCTCACAGGTCCACTCCAGCTCTGATGCCTGAGGAACAAACCACAGTGTGAGTGATCCCTGTCATGCTGAAAAAGGGATCCCTCGCAGAGATCTGGAGGGATATCACTCCAAGGAGACAGATCAACAACAACTAATGAGAACTCAGTTTAGCAGCGGCAGACGGACAGTAAATCTACATACCTGTTGTTTAATCTATCCTCTGTGACAACAGAGCCAGTGGTCCATGTGGTCACTTCCAGCCCAAGGGCCTCCGTCTCTGGAACTGCTGGAATCCCAAATAAAGTGTGTGTACATTTACCCACACAGGCACTCTGACCAAGACAATGAGGCATACATGATGTCATTTCCATTTCAAAATGTTCATACTAGGAACCACTTTCACTGCCTTCAAACCAGCTACTCACAGGATGTCTTGACTTTCTGACTTAAGTGTGTGACTTTTCTCCTCCAGCACATGGACACAAACACTGAATCAACTAATGACAAGTGACGGGTGCTGATAGGTGGAGAGCTCGCTCACTGGTCACCCATGACACCCAGAAACATGTTTAGGGTGATTTCCAGACGAGCTGCATCAGCCTCAATTAGCCTTCATCCTGTTGGGCCTGTTGATGGTTCTGGCGTCGCCGATGACGTTCTCGCTGTCTGAATCTGTGGAGGAAAAAAAAACAGGCTCTCTCTTCCTCCTCTCTTCATAGCAGGCCTGCCACGAGGAGAGGAGGAGGAGGAAGAAGAAGAGGAGAAAGAGGAGGAGGGAGAGAGGCTTTCTTCGTCTCGGTGGATGAAGTAGGTTGAGGCTGTGTGGCACTCTCAACAGGAGCCTGGAAGAGAGGACAACACAAGCTGCTTCAGCTGAGAGGCACGCTGCACAGGAAAACCACATCATCTATATGCTAACATTTTTTTAAACAAAACTCATCAACATTGTATGATGTTATTTAAAAAAACTTGTTTTGGGTTCCAAATGTATTCAAAATGATATTGAACATGCTCGTCTTAGAATAACCGGCTGGATTATTGACAGAATAAATTGATCAAATTCAGGAGCCATAGCGAAAAGTTGACTGTCCAAATACACTGGTTTATTTTTTTTTTTTTAATTAAGGCTTTCCCTATTACTTAAAGTACTTTTAACTTTATGTCAGTCCTCATGTGGGCCTCATATGAACAATGTTATATGGTGTAATACTTTTCCTAGTTATCTTGAGAAAGTGAAGATTTTATAAAAGAAAGTTATGGACTAAAAGCTGATATGACATTTAAAAATAGGTTTAAATGTAATCCATCTTCATTTTAAACTGGTTGTAAAGTTTGATGCAACAGAACTGAATGGCACATTATGATTTAATCTGGTTTAAAAATGAATCCTTGTTGGTGCGACCCAGCCTCATGGCTCTTACTCTCAGGGTGTTACTGGAAACATAACAAAGCACACTGAGTGGTCAGCAGACTCACCTGAGCACCAGCAAACATCCCCTCCTGCTGGCCTGGGAGCTACTGGGCTGCATGGTCTCCCTCCCCTGCTCCCCTACAGGAACACAGGACAAAGAGGACACTGCTTTAACTCAGAACTCACTTTGTTAGAAGGCTCAAAGAGGCCCATTCTTCTTGTAGTCACTGAAGTCAAAAGTCTTACCTGAGGACATAAAACAAGATGTATGCCGTGTTACGTCTCTCCTTCAGGACTGTGGCCTCGTCCGTCTGTGTTGTAACGGCATCACTGACCGTGAGCCATTCCCTGCTGTCGTCTTCCATGATGTCACTGATGTAGTGACCTGTTGGGCACAGAAAATGCAATGAAGGAAAGGCGTTATGTGGCGTTTTTGTTTTTTTGTATGTGTCCCAGATCCATTTTAATGTCTGATGTATGTGGCATTAATTACCGCAGTCAATGCTCCTCCTGAGGTGGGAGATGACTCCAGACAGGCGATAGGTGCTCTGACAAAGAAACATAATAAATGTTTAATAAGGTTCTTAATCTACTCTGTGTGTAATTACGCAGTACATATGCACTCCACAGGTCACTGAAAAATGTTTTCTCTCTCTTATCAATTTATTTTCTTTCTCCTGTCTCTCCCTATTTCTGTCTCACCACAGACACTCCCAGCTGTGATGTCTGTGTGTCTCCTGAACTCTCCAGCTGATCGTCTGATGCTGAGAAATACACCACAAAGCTTTGTTTAACTTTGAAATGTAGGAACAAAAGTTGGGTATTTCTAGTAACCTTAGTTATTCTGCAGCAAATTCAAAAGAGCACAATGTCTTGTACCTGTGCCGGAGAGGGGTTCCTCTTTGGAGGATGTCAGAGACAGTACAGGAGGGATGTTGACAGCATCACCAAGTTTCCTCATCTGCCACCCCTCATAGCAGAAACACTTCATGTGAAGCACCAGCACTCTGTTGAAAGATGGAGAAAACCGAACATGAGCAAACCCTCGGCACAGAAAGACAAAGAGCACTTGACAGCATCGTGGAGGCTGTGGGCAGACGGACCGGAGCAGAGTGAGGAAACTCCTCGTCACAGTGGCCTTGCAGCCAAGGCACCTCTCGCAGGTGAACTCCAGCTCTGATGCCTACAAAACAAACACAGTCACTACATTGCACAAAAAAACAGTAAAAAAAAAAAACGTTGAATGCGGGAATTTAAAAAGGGAACAGATCCTCTGTACACTGACTTCAAAGAAGAATCGGTGGCTGTCCTCCAGGAACGGGGACAGGTTCAGGGAGAGGTGGTTGTGCTCCTCCTCCCGGTAGACTTTGTCTCCACAGCTTTAAAAACACAACATTTTAACAGGCAGACTACTGAACACTTCTGTAAAAGTCAATGATAAGCAATGCACTTTGTTGTCTGATGTTTGATTCTGTGATTACCAGCATGCATACACACAGTGAATGCAGTTCGCTGTGAAGTTACCTGGTGCAGGTGTGAATACACTGAAGTCTGAAATCAACAAGCCATTAAAATATGTTAAGACACAAATACTGCACTAAAAAAATAAATCACAAATGCAAGGCTTCTTTTAGTACCTGCTGGGAGCGATCACAATATTCCTCATTATTAATGGCCGAGCTGCTCTTGACTGAATGCAGGAGCTTCCTCTTGTCGCTGGAGGCGCTCTGACCCTGCTGTGTTTCAAACAGCTCTCCAATGTTCCTTCAGAAAAGGAAATGGAAAGCATTAGTATGCATTACCTGCTATGAACATCAAAGGAACCTTCAGCAAAGGGGGGAATCAGTCCTTCAACAGGAGGCCTGGTGTATTTGGTGAAGATGTCTTAGTGTGCTGCACCTGGCTGCAGAAGTCTGGGATGCTGTACAGACACTGCAGAGTGGCGTTCATGAAGCACATGTTGTCCCCATAAAATTAGGAAAAAATCATATTAGCAAAAAACACGATAGGCATGTACAGTACAGGCCAAAAGTTTGGACACACCTTCTCATTCAATGCGTTTTCTTTATTTTCATGACTATTTACATTGTAGATTCTAACTGAAGGAATCAAAACTATGAATGAACACATGTGGAGTTATGTACTTAACAAAAAAAGGTGAAATAACTGAAAACATGTTTTATATTCTAGTTTCTTCAAAATAGCCACCCTTTGCTCTGATTACTGCTTTGCACACTCTTGGCATTCTCTCCATGAGCTTCATGAGGTCGTCACCTGAAATGGTTTTCCAACAGTCTTGAAGGAGTTCCCAGAGGTGTTTAGCACTTGTTGGCCCCTTTGCCTTCACTCTGCGGTCCAGCTCACCCCAGACCATCTGGATTGGGTTCAGGTCCGGTGACTGTGGAGGCCAGGTCATCTGCCGCAGCACTCCATCACTCTCCTTCTTGGTCAAATAGCCCTTACACAGCCTGGAGGTGTGTTTGGGGTCATTGTCCTATTGAAAAATAAATGATGGTCCAACTAAACGCAAACCGGATGGGATGGCATGTCGCTGCAGGATGCTGTGGTAGCCATGCTGGTTCAGTGTGCCTTCAATTTTGAATAAATCCCCAACAGTGTCATCAGCAAAACACCCCCACACCATCACACCTCTTCCATGCTTCACAGTGGGAACCAGGCATGTGGAATCCATCCGTTCACCTTTTCTGCGTCTCACAAAGACACGGCGGTTGGAACCAAAGATCTCAAATTTGGACTCATCAGACCAAAGCACAGATTTCCACTGGTCTAATGTCCATTCCTTGTGTTTCTTGGCCCAAACAAATCTCTTCTGCTTGTTGCCTCTCTTTAGCAGTGGTTTCCTAGCAGCTATTTGACCATGAAGGCCTGATTGGCGCAGTCTCCTCTTAACAGTTGTTCTAGAGATGGGTCTGCTGCTAGAACTCTGTGTGGCATTTATCTGGTCTCTGATCTGAGCTGCTGTTAACTTGCGATTTCTGAGGCTGGTGACTCGGATGAACTTGTCCTCAGAAGCAGAGGTGACTCTTGGTCTTCCTTTCCTGGGTCGGTCCTCATGTGTGCCAGTTTCGTTGTAGCGCTTGATGGTTTTTGCAACTCCACTTGGGGACACATTTAAAGTTTTTGCGATTTTCCGGACTGACTGACCTTCATTTCTTAAAGTAATGATGGCCACTCGTTTTTCTTTATTTAGCTGACTGGTTCTTGCCATAATATGAATTTTAACAGTTGTCCAATAGGGCTGTCGGCTGTGTAGTAACCTGACTTCTGCACAACACAACTGATGGTCCCAACCCCAAGAGTGTGCAGAGCAGTAATCAGAGCAAAGGGTGGCTATTTTGAAGAAACTAGAATATAAAACATGTTTTCAGTTATTTCACCTTTTTTTAAGTACATAACTCCACATGTGTTCATTCATAGTTTTGATTCCTTCAGTGAGAATCTACAATGTAAATAGTCATGAAAATAAAGAAAACACATTGAATAAGAAGGTTTGTTCAAACTTTTGGCCTGTACTGTATATAGAGACGTTAAAAAGTGAATGGGTCGAAGTGACCCCCAGGATAGCAGGATGATTCATAAAGTGAAAGTTTGTGGTCCACACTCCGAGGCAGTAGGAGGCGATAATGTGTCTAAAATGCTGGTTGTCCATCATGTTCAACTCATAAAAGAAGAAGAGAAACGGGAACGCGAAGAAAGGGAGGAAAGAGGGAGATAATAGCGCTGTGTCCCTATTATTGTAGGTAAATCTGACATGACGTGAACGCGGCAAAAGTGAGCAAGCTGTGGACAGGCACATCGACAGGTTGTCTGCAGAAGCCGGAGAGTGACGGGCCAGCCAGCCAGCACAGCACTGGACAGAGGGCTAGCTGAACTAGCCAGAAGTTGCAGAAATGTTGAGTCTGGGAAGCGGAGGGGGGAAATCTGCCAAACCGTCGTTTGTTTCTTATGTCACCCCAGAGGTAAGACGGAAGTGTTGACTTTCTGAACTATCCTCATCAACAGGACGTGTTAAAGTTAGTTAGCAGCAGCTCAAAATCAGAACCAACAGAGCAGACACGGGACAGGGTGGGGTCGTGTGAAGAGAGCGTCACCCAAACTCTATCAAGAAATTCCCTTGCTCGCTGGCAAAAGGCTCATTTTAATTGACTTTTGAGGCCACCAGAATCTGTCAGTATGTCTAATATACAGGGAGTAGTTACTCAAATAAAAATTCTACATTTACAAATGCTCCGCATCTTCAGCCAAAACAAAGTAAACAGTCGGGGTGGCAGCACTGGGAAGTGTTGTAAACTGTATGTAAACTTTGAAAGTTAGCTAGCTAAACATTTCATCGGTTTTGCTGCTGCGCGGTGGTGTGTTCATTTCCCAAAACAGAGGCGGGTTACACTGAGGTTTAAATTTTGGCATGGCATCGAAACAAACTATGCAACATGGTAACTCTGAAGTAAGGCTGTTTTAGGCTGGAGAATCGCTGTGTTTTTTTTTGTTTTGTTTTGTTTTTGTTTTTTAGTTTGACCTAGTTTTCCTGAACTTGCTGCAACGACTTGTAGCTAGCAGTAGCCTGTTGACCAAAATTTCATGTCCAAAGTATGAATCAAAACGCGTGTCCTTTTGCATTGGTACACTGCAAGTAGTTTACTTAGTAGACCAAAATATGCTCCGAGGTTGTCGGCGGCGTAGGACAGCTCTAATGTTTGCATGTCCAGTCAGTCGACAACGTCTACATGAATTCAAACTGTCGAGTTATTTTTTTTTCTTGGCGCTATCGGGCCCTCCTAACTTCCGGGCAATATCCTGTACGCATTACACATTAACTCTTATTAAATGGTGCACTTAAGTCAGGCCAGTAGAGGGCATGGCATCTTATTTAATTCTAGGCCTATTATTATCATCATTATTGCCTCCTATTTCATTTTGACAGTTTTAGATGTTGACTTATGAAGACATGTATAAGCCTTAAAAGTTTTTTTTTTTAATGGTTTCTACTCTGTGCAAGGTCAGATATTATTGGTCAAGCAAATTGTCTCCAAAGTAGAAAAGCGCAGTGTGAACTTGTTTTATAATATGCCTTGAGATTACAAAATGAGTTCATGTTAGTGTTAGTGTAGACCAAGCAGAAAATTGTAGCAGTGTGTCTGATCAAACACTGCAGGCCACAGAGTGCTCAGTAGCACACATAGCTGAATCTTGTGTTGTTGTGGGGCGTGTGTGATCAATTTGGGACTATTGTTTCAATGCCACAATTCACATCTTTTGACTAAGTGCCATCTCTAAGAGCAGAGGTGAAAAGGACTGGTTTTTGATGTCAGACAGTGTAACCATGGCCAGGAGTTTGTTGCCACCTGTTTCTAGCAGGTATTTCATGTTTAGCAGCTTCACTTGTATTCAGCTGAGCATCAGCACATTTCTGAATTTAAAAAAAGAAAAAAGTTTCATTTAATGAGGTTCTGTGCTTGTCCACTGCCCTCAAACAAATATTGTTCCTTTGACACAAATTCTGAGTTTCATGACATTACTGACAGATACCTGAGATACCTGAATCTGTATATTTTTGAATCAGAAATACTTTATTGATCCCCAAAGGGTAATTGGGTGGTTGTATTCTGACATGTGTTATGTTAAAAAAAAAAAGCTTGCTAATGTAAGTCTTATGAAGCTGTATATTTAGTGACTTGCTTGTCAAAAAAAAAAAATGCAAACGTGCGACTTGGCATTTATAAGTACAAATCAGAAATACGAGTATACAAATGGAACCCATTTTTACACTGTCACTAATCACACTTAATTAGTGTCATATCAATAGACTAATGTGTGTATAGAATTCAGGACATTGTTTCGCCATGCACATCTCAAAGCCAGAAGCTGGGGTGATGCAGTTTTCACAATATACAGTGTTTGCCTCCTGAGACACAGACCACTAAATTTTGTCCTCTGTAGAGGACATGATGTTTATAGCTGTATCTTCCAGACTGTTTGTGCTATTGTGACAATTTTTGCTTTGCCTTCAAAACCAAAGAGACCTTTGGTAGAGTGCTGGGTTGTATAGTTACCTGGGTGTTATAGGAGTCCACATGGTGGTGAAATATCCTCATAGGTTATTCCATGTTTCCCTGGGCAGCTAATCTTGAATACCATATTGGTGTCTCTACATTCACTTCCATAGTGCAGCAAAACGGCTCCCAAAATAACACTTCTAGCACATAGGCAAAGACGAACAAAGCAGATTATGCCAGTATGAAAAAGGCCAAGCTCTGGTACCCATTTTTTGAGGAAATTAAACAGCCCAATTCCCATTACTTTCCTATTAGAATGGGAAATTAGATCCAGCAGGTAGCATCTGCTTGGAAACTTCTGCATATTAGCCTTGTACCAGGAAGAAGTGGCTTTTCCCAAATATTGTAATTTCATGAAAGTACCCTAATAGGATAAGTGGTTTGAAAACAAATGAATAAAAATGAAGCTGATTTTTATGGGCTTTGATCTTACAGCTTGTAGATGTATGTGCACTATCTGAGAGCTTGATTGACCCAAGATGCAACATGGCTTTTTGTTTTACAGGAAATTAATTCAGAGAAGGATACCCCAAAGGAGGAGAAACATCCTGATTTATTACCAGGTAATAATGACAAGCTGTGTCACACCGAATTTTCCTGTTAACAGATGTTTATGCTGTTCTCAGACTAGACCTAGCTTCTCAGCCCCTAATGAGAATGCATACTGTACCTTGCAAAAGTGTTCAACCCCCTGCAAAGTCACTCATTTCATTGGATGACAATTAATATATATTACTATCTTTCTATATATGATGTTTTCCTTCACAACACTAAGTTTTTTAAGAAAAAGAAAAATGCATTATGCTGTTTGCAGAAGTTGCATAGTAGCCTCTGCCATCAGTGTGTGAATGGGTGAATGTGAGGCAAAACATTGTAAAGCTGTGAGTGGTCAGTACACTGGAGGTCCTACAGGGTGGAACTTAAATGCAAATTGATCAATTGAATGCTTTTCCATGCATTTTTTATTATTATTTTTTACTGTGTTATAGCATCACAGTGTCTCTACTACACATCCTCTAACATTTTTCAAACAGGTTATTAAAGTTTTCTTTAACATATTTTATTGTTTGTTTTATGTGATTTTTAATTCGAAGGTGTGCTTTTTAAATTTTTGTAAATTACCTTAGATCTCCATTCTGTTAAAGCATGTTTTGACACTTTTAACACTGTCCTACAGGCGAGGTGGTGTTCTGCAGTGCTAGTACAGTCCTCAAGCTTACCCAGGATGAGCTGTCGCAGCGTGGCACTTTTGGGACTCTGCTCTGTACCAACTTCCGTGTGTCTTTCATCAGTGATGAGGAAACAGGCGAAGAAACGGTGAGATTTCACATTTTCAGAATTGCTTACATGGTACAGTGTTGCTTAATTGCTTTTCAGGCTCTACCAGCCAATACTAATTACAGCAGAAAATGCTGTGGCAAGTTGGAGATGTTGTTTCCTCTGTTAGCTAATTATCGTTAGCACAATGTAGCTGAGAGGTTTTGCAAACTCAAGGTTGCATGCAAAACCATAAAACTGTGGACAAAAGTATCGTAGCTACAAAAATGCCTAGTCTGCTTTACTTGACTTCGTTTGAAGAATAAAACTTTTTAAGTTGAAATTTCCTCAGCATTATCTTCTAGGCATACATGTTTTGGCCGTATCAAAGAGCAAATTCTGCTAAGAAGAAGATTTCCACCAAAAAACTGCATTCATCATTTGTTAAAATACGCTTTAAGATCAAATGCGATTGTTTGTATGCTGTGGGAATGAGGCCCTGTGTCTCTTTGTTTTGCAGTTGCAACACAAAGTATATTAGTATTACAATGAGGCACTATTCAAATCTGAAATGACTAAACATAGCCAGCTTCAAAGGAATACAACTGAATATTATAAGTACAAAAATATGAATCCTATTTCATAATGTATCCTGGGGTCTGTTGTTCATGGATGGGAACAAAGGATGATAATGTGCGTTCCTAAATTCCTGTGCATGGCAAAGAGTGGTATGAAGATGCTTTTAGCATTACAACTTACTGAGTGATCACAGTCTACTCTAACATCAGGTCAGATCAAGCATTGGGAGCCCACTGGAAGGGCAAGCACCCTCTGGAAGTGAGCCTTGTAGTACACTTCACAGCCCCATATAAAAGGCAAAGTTATGGAATCAATAAAAAATTGTGATAAACCCATCTGCAGAGACCCTGCCCTCTGCCTGGATTTTCTTGTTTTACTGAGCTTGGGACTGTTCTGGGCATTGGCTTTTGGGCAGTTACTGTGTAGTTCCCAGCCAATCCCAGTGCACTGTGCCAGATCGATAGCACGATATCCAATAAAAAGCTACAAACATCGTGGATGAGCTTCATGAAAAAAAGGAAATCTAGAAAGGAGAAACACCAAGCGGACAAAGGTCGTTCCACAACGAGAGTAAATCTGGGATTGGGTTTGAGCACTGAGGGAGAGGATGGGGATGAAGAGCGATGCACACTTGGCTTGTTTTCAGTTGAACAGGTAGCTTTGAGCTTTGTGTGTACGAACCAAAACAGGCAAATCCTACTCATTCTGCCTTTAACTTCAAAGGCTACATGTCAACTCAGTTTAACAGGTGTGACAGTGAGCAGCAGGGTCCACTAAGTAGACATTTAAGTAATATTATGCAAGAGGCACTGCTGTTACACTGTATGTCAGCATGGCTGTGATTCTGTCATAGGCAGGAGCCCTCAGGCTGAGTGCTGAAGATAATCCCACTTCACACAATCCCACAATCACAACCACTCACCACTCAAGTGGCTGCAGGCCTTTTAAATGTCATTGTTTTCCTTTTAGCTCATTTCCATTGTACCTTCAGGTGCTCCAATGACAAATAATTGAAGAGTGACGCAGTCATTAGATAGAATGAGCACATTCAGAGGAGTTATTTGGAGAGTCACTGTACCGTCTGTGTCACAGTCTGCGTCATTGCTAAGGGTAACAGATTTTCATGTTAATGGGATTTAAACATGCTAACTCAAGCATCCACTCATTTCCATGTGAAATTCAGGATTAAGGCTAATAGTTCAACCTACTACTGCTCTATCAACAATTATTATAGCATATTATATTGTGTTTGGACCCATCAACTTCCACTTGCAACTATATTTTTGAGTATGGATGGCTTTATAAAATTCAACACCAAACCCATCCAGCACAGCTTCCTTGCCTCAGCTTGCTATGTAAAGTCAGCTTGTAGTTCTTCCCCAGCAGCATCAGGTTTGAACAAATCCACATTCTAACAAGTCATGTATCTCAGTCGGAGGCGGAACATTTGGACGTGTGCAGGCCATCACAGAACTCTTTAAAACTGTTATTGATGTCTTTGAGTCATTAATAAATCACTCTTGATGTCTTTAAATCTCAGCTGCCCAGCTAGTTGTTCAGGCACGTCTCTCAGTTCAAAGCTGTTTTGTTATGCCTCAAAAGAAGTTTGTGGCACTGAATATGCCACAGTACTCTGATTTATCTGTTAAAATGCATTCACACTTTTTTAAAAGGCATTTAATGACTAAATGACATAAAATGACTTTAACACAACAAAATGTACTGTGAATTTTGAATCAAAATAAACAGAAAAATATACATGCGCATCTCAAAAAATGAGAATATCATGGAAAAGTTCATTTTTTTCTGTAATTTAGTGAAACTTACATATTCTAGATACATAAAGTGAAATATTTCAAGCCTTTTTTTTTTTCATTTGTTTTAATTTTGATGATTACGGCTTATAGTTCATGAAAATCAAAAATCCAGTAGACCAATCAAAAAAAGGATCTATAATACAGGAATGTCGACCTTCTGAAAAGTATGTTCATTCATGCAGTCAATTCTTGGTTGGGGCTCCTCTTGCCTGACTGCCTCAGTGTGGCGCGGCATGGAGGCCATCAGCCTGCGGCTCTGCTGAGGTCTTATGGAAGCCCAGGCTGCTTTGACAGCCGCCTTCAGCTCATCTGGACTGTAAATGTTCAGTCTCCCTCCCTCAAGGAACTTCTAAAAGATTTAATGTTAAACTAGCAATTCAGCAGTTTATTTATTTTAGTTGAGGAATTGTTGACTATTTTCATAAAAAACAGCCCCGACATAGAGCCCTTAAATGTGTGTAGAAATCATCTGTACATAACTGAGCTGGCAGATGATTTTAGCGTCTTAGTCAAGAGTTCAGAACAGATCCCTCTGCTAATCAAGAGGATACAGAAGGTTTCTCACACTTCAGGTGCCATATATGACCATCTTCTGGTAGATTTGCATTAGATTCCAGTTAAAAAGGAAGTGAAAGGAGTGGTTTTAACACACTCTATATACAGTCCAGATGAGCTGAAAACTGCTATCAAAGGAGCCCGGGCTTCCAGAAGACCTCAGCTGAGCCACAGGCTGATCACCAGGGGGGTTGTATCTCTGTGGTTGTATCTCTTCATGGTTTTGTATCTATGATAGTAGCCATATTATTTTCATCTCATACACTCTCAAAATATATGAAGCTTGATTGCAAAACTTTTGTCTTTTCTTTTAGGCTCCCCTTTTCAAAAATAAACTCTATGGGGAAAATGACATTCCTCTCTCATGTGTGGACAACATCTATGGAGGTACACTGTTACAGTAGTTGACTCTTTTTGCAACTGATTGGTGGTCAGAGTTCTTGGCATTGTTGACTGTTTTTTATTCCTTGTTTCAGGGTATGAGGACAAAAGGAAGTTGGTGACAGGAAGCCAAGTAAAGAACAAGTATCCCTCCAAAATCATTATTCACTGCAAAGACCTGCGAGTGTTCCAGTTTGCTCTGACATTCTGTAAAGAGGAGGATGCAAAAAGGGTACTGAGATTATAAACATTACTCAGACATACTATATGTACTCGTTATCTACACAACAGTTACAACTCTGTTAGTCCTTATTCTCCCAGTCAAAAGAATGATATAAATAGTAATGGTGATATTGACTACTTGGCTAATGAAATAGCTTAACATATAATATTTGACATTTTTTTGACGTAAAGTGTGACCTTCATCTGTTTTTTTCCTCTTTGTAGATCTTCCAAGGAATTGTCCACCACTGTTTAGAGCCTAAGTCTCTGAAAAATATCTTTGCCTTTTCCTTTTGTGAAAACACTGCTTTTCCAGGTATGTTGGGGAGTAAAACTTATATTTAAGTAAACAAGAAGGACTGGAGAATTTTGAGTTTTTCATGATGTGGTTTTCATAGTCAGACGTTTGCTTCACTAAATTAGTACACAATGTCATACACAATATTTTATTAGAAAAAGGTTACTCATATGGAAATCACCATCTCTTTGTGGATTTATGTGATATGTTGCTACTCTGATGCTTCAGCCAGCGAAGTAACTGAGGCATCACTGTAAACTTTGTTTTAGAGAAATCATTTAAAGAAGTTATTAGTAGGCCTAGTTATTACAGCAAGTACTAGTAATAGTAATAGTTATTACCAGGAAAGATGATACAAAATGATTTAATGTTTTGGACAGAGCTAAAGAGTCCAGTAGTGTTGTGAAAGCGCTAAAGAACTGCAGCATTGTCAGTATTGTAAAATGCAGGAGTCAGTTTTATGGTGATGAGGAGTGAAATGGACCATGCAACAGCTGCCATCTGGTTTTAGACATTCTTACACCTGGCCAAGAGACCAGACCTTAAATGTGAAAGGGCTTTGTTACATAACCTGCAACTGGCTAGGAGTTCCAAGTTCATTTGAAAAACATAATTTTTGTTTTCAGAAATGCAGATGCAGCAGAGGACCATGATGTTTGACTCGGCTGAGGACTGGGCACAGGACCTGAAGAGAACAAAAGGGAGCTGCCGATTGGTCACTGAGAATGCAAATTTTGGGCTTTCCCCCAAGTAGGTAAATTTAAGCCCAGCCATCAATGATACAAATGGCAAACAAAGGCAGCTACCTTTCCTTAACTGGGCAATGTTCAAACATGGATAGCTTGTATTGCTGTAAATGTGTCAAAATCAAACATGCTCATATTGAATTTTCAAACTGAAGAATGCCATGGATAGGGCCTAATAATGATGGTAAACTTGGTAAACGTGATAAACTAAACTTTTTTTTTTTCTCCCAACAGCTTGCCCCAGTATTTCATTGTTCCAGAAAGTGTTTCTGAAGCAGACATGACATTGTTCCAGGGAAAGGGATTACCAGTAGGTGCCATTTAGTAAGAGGCTGATTCAGACTGGCATTAAAGGGTCCTAATGGGCCGTACCAGTGATTTTGAATATTTAGCCTGTTTACTACAATTTACCCTACTACAGTTACCCTTTGTCAAATGTGACACATTTGTCTTGAGACTATGATGAATTGTGTGCTCTTATAAAATTGGTTAAAAAAAATGTTGCCTTTTTCAGATTTGGTGTTGGTCCCACCACAGTGGATGCGCACTCTTCAAAACTTCAAATCTGCCATTGCAACAGGAGGATAATGTCCCACAATCTTATATGGAAAAGTAAGAATCAGCAAGATAATGCCTGTAGTTGATCCTGTACTGTACTAAATGGTGGTTGTGCTCCTGTATCATCTTGTCAGTTGCTATACTAAAATCTCTTATATTTCTGAACACCACATCACTAAGTTGCATTCTGTTTTGATAAAGATATCAATGAAAGACCAGCATATTGCTGTAAGAATTATGGCTAAAAGGATTGGTTCATCTGATGTTTTGTTTCTTCTGGTCCAGAAAAGTGACCTATCCTATTGAATCAGCTGCCCATTGTCACACAGTGCATTGTGATGTTTTGCAGAATGCTAACGGCTGTCGCTCATAACTACCTTTACTCAGTGAAGACAGAGGACCTTTCTGACACTCTGCCTACCGTCCAGGATATACAGCTGTCTTACAGCAAGTTTAAACAGTTCTTCTTCATTGGTCAGTTGATTTTCAAACTGCCACTTCAGGCCTTGCTAAAGCACCTAATATACATTTTTCACAGCAGCCATTTTGACATGAAAAAGCAGGGTAAACACAGGTGTTACTAATGGCATTAATTAATATTCTGTTCCTTTCCAGGGCCTTTCCAGTGAAATAGGTTGCACAATAGCAGGACCCTGGCTCTGTTGCACCTTAATTAATGCCATTAATAGGACTTTACTCTGCTGTTTCATGTCAAAATGACTGCCATGAAAAGAGTCCATTGAGTATCTGGACATTGAAAAAGCAGGCAATAATGGGATAAAGACGAGAGAGAAATCACTATTAGAAATAAAAAAGGAGTGGTACTTGAGGGGCATTTGTATTTGTCTCAAAGTAAGGAAGTTGAATGTGTCACTGATATACAGTACAAATGTTGCAGGTTATGAAGATGTTTCCTAATTTTCTGTTTTCTCAGACAGCACAACAGACTTTTGGGTGTCAGATATGAAATGGTTCTCCTCACTTGACAACTGTGGATGGTTGGACATTATCAGGTCAGTGTGTCAAACGCCAAATTCATTACATTACCTTTTTCCTTTATGCAAACATACCTGCCTTTTTCTATAGTATACATCTGTTAACACTTGAACTGATGCACTTCAGGCAGTGTCTTCAGAAAGCCATGGAGGTAGTGGAGTGCCTTGAAAAGGAAAACAACAATGTTCTGATAATGGGTATGTAATTTAAGATTTCATCTTGCTGTGCTGCAATGGATGAGATATTGTTTAAAAGTGCAGTATGATGATTATGATTATGGACAAAAAAACCCAGACCCTCCTCGGGTGGAAAAATTAGTTTATGTGCATATTTACTATTCCCCTATTCTGCTACTACTACTATCCTGTTTGGTTTAGAGTGCTGCAACATGATTTTTTTTCCCACTTGATTTGTTAAATTACTTTAAAAAATGCATGTATAGTAACAGGCTCTGTGAATGTAAACAAATATTTTTCAAAATTATCTGGTGCACCTTAAGTCCAAAAAAAGAAGACAAATGAAACATAAAGAAAACACAATGTACATGTGGAATAAACTATTTATATGTGAATTTCACGAAGTATAAATCAAAGTGGTTTTCTTTTGCCAGACCGCCGGACCAAAAATAGCCCACTGTATGTCCCTAACTGAATCCTTTAGTAATTGACTGACCCTCAAAATTTGAAATGTGAGTGTGCAAAAATCAAGGTAATGAGCTCAAACTGACTGAATTCACTTCACCACCACCGACCACGCTCCGCCACTGACATTGGACTTTTTACAGTGCACTTTTTATAGCATGCACATCTTATCCACCATTGTGGCTGTGGACCCTGTTAGCTGCTCAACAATGAGTTTGGTTTAGACACCATCAAGAACATTTCATATGATGCTAACAGAGAGTTGCTTGAATAACATCAAGACCGTGTGTCTGTGCCTCGGCAAACCAAAGCGTTGCTTACATGGTGATTGTGACCACGCAGGGGGGCAGGGATGGTGTGAAACTGGGCGGCTAATGGGAAACCATGACTGTGTGTAATTATACTTGGGCGGCTGTTAATAATACCTGGGTGGAGCGACTAAGTATAGTGTGTGGGAAACACCGATAAACACTGACAACTCTGTTCTCTCTCCTTCAAAAGTTGTATTTATTTAATTAGTCAGTAATTTTACCTCAGACAGTTTCAAGTTGGTAGTCAAAAAGATTGCAGAAGTGCCTGATACATTGTGGTTTACACTGTGAATTTCACATTTCAGAAGTGCAATTCCTGTTTGACTTTGGTGGCTAATTTTGGTTACTGTAGACAGCAGTGACAACAAGCTCATGGTGATGTGATCTGTCTGTCCCAGAGGACGGTGGCTCAGACCTTTGCTGTGTCATCTCCAGTCTGGCCCAGCTGATGCTGGATTCATACTATAGGACCTTGCAAGGGTTCCAGAGCCTGGTCCAGAAGGAATGGGTGGCAGGCGGCCACAACTTCCTGGACCGCTGCAACCAGCTGCACCTCAAGGACAAAGAGGTAGCCTTTGTTCAGTTTGCTGTCACTGTACACTGTTTGACCTGGATAGGCAATAACTGGGGCAGTATCTGCTGGTAAGGGCACAGTTTCTGACACTGGTATTGTGGCCTGGTGCTGCACCTGTACCAGGTTAAAATAGGGTAGAGTTACAGGGTAGGATTACTTTTCTGGTCACAAAATAGCATACCAGAAATAAAAATGACTACATTTTCTGCATGTTTCTCATACACTGGCCCTTCACAAAATATAGATTCATTACAGTTATTGTCATTGTAAATAACAAATTCTTCTTATTTGACCAACCTTGGTAAATGAATAAAATATCTCTTACATCAGATTTCATTAAAAATTAATTGGCAATTTCTACTGTTACTTTTAATAAAAAGGTTCCATCAGATTCAATAAAGGAGTTAGCCATGCTTGATTCTTGTCTATTATTTCATTTAATATGTCCCACTTTTTGCATTGTTCGCATTATTGATTAGCACCAGTGGCCCTAGTGGGAATGAAACCCCTAACCCCAACAGTGATGGTGCTATGCTGACTGTGCTGATTGTGCTCACTAAGTTATCACACTATGGAAATACATTTTGAAATATATTGATACAAATTAAGATAGATAAGATACAAATTTGGACATGGAGCTGCCTCAGTGTTATTTGTTAAATCTAGTCAAACACCATCACAAAATGCACTGTTCAAAGTGCATGAAAGACAAAATTGCCCTGGCATCCTCTCCACATGTCTTTAATTAGAACAGTGGACCTTATTTTATTACCAGATTCATTGAGATTAATAGTCAGAATTACAGTACTCAGCAAAATGACCAAAACTATCATTTTATCCATAATCAGTTGTGCTTTCCCATACAAATCCATAGTATGAATTACATGAATGAACACTCTTCTGAGTTGCTCAGACAGTTAGCTAATCCCACCCACAGAAAAACCTGCCTGATTTGATTGTAACCATGCCCTTCCACCTAGAATGTTTCTCCAGTCTTCCTGCTTTTCCTGGAGTGTGTATGGCAGCTCCTTCAGCAGTATGGACCAGCCTTCCAGTTCTCAGAGACCTACCTGACCGTTCTGTCAGACAGCATTCACGTCCCAGTCTTCAGCACCTTCCTCTTCAACTCCCAGCACCACAGGGCCAGCATCCTCAGGGTGAGACTCTTCACGTTCATCTGCTGATACCTATAATAAGCCTATAAAGGTATTGAAAGCTATTGAATAGTTTCAGACTTGTGTAGTTTTGCCATAGTATCTCAAATTTGCAAGTAGATAATGGATATTTTTATTGGAGAATTAATGTAAGGGTATTATTTGACAGGCTGTTTTGCATAATATAATTGCAGAAGTTTAATGAAATACTTGGAACAAAGAAAAAATACTGTTTTAATACCATAATACGCTTTTTTCAATTTTAAAACTAACAAATAACAGTTGTAACAGAGAGACATCAAGAAACATCCACCAACCCTGTTAGCATTTGTATTCAGTTAAATTAGTTAGTGTGACACACCATTATATTTTAAAAATACAGCACTGGTGAGATAAACAGAAGAGAGAATGACAGTACACCAAGGCATTGGACCTATCAGAGCAGTGAAGTGAGCCTCAGTCAGGCAGTAATACTCGCAGGTTGTAGAAATACAAAATGAATGAAAGTTTGCTTTTTCCAAAAAAAGATCACTAGATCCTCTAGGTACATTATTAATTTTTTAAAGACTCAAGAGATGCATCTTTTTTTCTGGATATATGTGAGATGAGATTTGTAATAAATAATACTTGTCATTTGATACCAGTCACTTTTTTACTGTTTACTCTCCACATACACATATATGGAGGGACACTTTAAGAGTTTTTAACTCAGCTCCATTTGCTTGTGTCAGCAGGCTGATTCGTCACACTCACAAAGAGGCACATTGAACTGCCCCACCGTGTGGGACTGGTCTGTACAGTTTGACTGCAAGGCCCAGCAACTCTTCATTAACCCTCTGTATGCCGAGAAGCCCAAGCTGGACAAGTCTATGAGGAGGCCCCACCGTCCTAAGGTGAGAGCAAAGCTGCACCTTCCTTTTCCATCTCTCACATATGTGTAAAGACTACACATTTATTTTTCTGTTCTGCAAAGTCAAATTTATGATAGCAGTGTACTTACAGTTAAAGGAATAGTTCTCCCAAAAGCGAATTTTATGTACGCAGCCATAAGTCCGTCAAAACATCACTGAAGTTTGCATGGCCACTTTATACACAGCTACATGTCACGCTTCTTCAGAACAACTGAATGGGAGCTGGTTCTTTAAAAAAGCTGAAAGTTCTAAAAGCTGAAAGAAAGTTATTATAAAATTACTCTGAAGAGGTTGTTTTTAAAGTGTTCAAGCTTGCATGTAAGCA
Organism: Myripristis murdjan; assembly: GCF_902150065.1. Classification (NCBI taxonomy): domain Eukaryota; kingdom Metazoa; phylum Chordata; class Actinopteri; order Holocentriformes; family Holocentridae; genus Myripristis; species Myripristis murdjan. Next base: position 3,279,805 of record NC_043988.1, read on the forward strand.
CATGCCACATGTTCAGTCTCTGCTTGACACGAACACGCCTTTCCTGATTTCTGTTAAGTTCCCCATGAGGTGACCTCACATGACTTCCAATTCCTGTAAAACAGTATCTGAAATAGTGACATCATGCTGCACTAGTGGGTGTAAATTCAAATTTCAACCTATAAAACCCTCACAAATCTTCATATCCTTTCTCATCCACCTATCCCTTCAACAAAATTGTTTCTCTTCCAAACTGATATCCTGTAGGTTTGACCTTGTGAATGATCCTACCCTGCACCATGTCCCACCCAAATATCCTATTTCAACAGGAAGTACATGAAATCAAGAACGTAAGAGACCATTTCATGGGGTCTGTAGGACTCTTCTACAGGTCTTTGTCACACAACAGAAGCAGCTCTGCCTCAAGTGTTTTATAACACAAACCTCATACTTACCTCCAAATGAATATGAAAAAAATGTCTAATGACTCCAGTAGAACAGAGGAACCAGAGTTCTTCTGGGCTGTTTCTGTTTGTGTGGCCTACACCTCTGCATTGGAGTGCAAACACTGAAATGTCTCTGTCACATTAGCCAGTGTGAGTGACAAAAACAAGTATTAGTGGAGACTACAGCTAAATACTTGTGTAAATATAGGTCATGTGGACTCCTAGTGTAGTAATTTGGCTGCAGGACACTGGCTGCTTAAGCTTAGTGAATTAATTTTATGGTCATGAACTGAAAAGAACCAGCTCCCTTTCACTTTTGTTTTATAGAAGGCTAATACATGAATAAGAGCAGTCACATACGAGTAGACTTCATGCAAGATGATTTATTAAAACCAATGCTTCGACAAACAAGTATTCATCTGGGTATATAAGGCTGACATAAACCTGTGCTGGCCGGTTCACTGGTGTTTTGACTGACAGGAAGATGAGTAAATAAACCAATCTTGTTGATTTCTAGTCACATCTGTCCTTAAAGGGCCATGCCAGTGATTTTGAATGTTTAGTATAATATCTACAAAATGTACATGAACGTGAACTTTCACAGACTTCAAACTTTCTTCACTCCAGTTTTCTATCACTGTAATAAAGTCGTCCACATTCGTTTTCCTAAAAGCAGCAGCACTGTTGTATTTTGGTGACTTGAAATTGGGCGCACTTTCTCTGACAGAAAAAAAATCCTCAGAGAAAGATTTTCTTTACACAGCCAATTCACCCACATGAGCCCACAGTCTCACACTGTCACTAACTGCACTCTCTGAAGAAATGTTATCCAGTTTTTGGTAAAACGGAGAAAGGGATTTTGAGTATAAATGTGAAATCCTTAGTACCCACACATGATTTGCAAAATGATTTGTTGCAATGTGAAATGTGGATAAACTGTAGTATAAACGGGCCAAACATTCAAAATCACTGGTGTGGCCCTTATTAGGACATCAAAGAATTATATCATTGTAGTATTTTTTGGGGGGAGGAATGAGAAGCATTGCTATCAAATGCAAACAAGAACTAAATGTTTTCATAAAAACAAGATGAAAACACCATCTGGTAATTTTAGTGCTAAGATGAGGCTTGATAGTTGACTTAATGAACCTTGCATTTAATACTTTCTAACATGACTGAAACTTTGCTACAGTTAAATTAATTTGAAACTTGCATATCATACCTAGCATCAGAGACAGCTTTCCTTGCCCAGTGCCACTTTCAAGACCCCTCCAAAGAAAGGCTTCTTTAAGGATGAGACAGACAGCCTGAAGAAGATCCTACGGGTCAAACGCATCAGCCGCTGGATGCTTTCACCGGATTCCCCACAGCCCTCCTCCACCAGCAGAGAGTTCTATGAAGCCTGGCAGCGCAAACCTTTGGATTACCATGGTCTGCTGCTGCCTTGCCTGGATGGTCCTGCAGTTCGGATCTGGATGCAGAGGTATCTCCGCTGGATCCAGGAGGTGCAGATCTTTGGTGGTGGCCTGGTCACTGTCCTCAGCAAAGTGTCTGACCTGCTTGATGAAGTTCAAGAGCTCCAGAGGCAGCTCGATCGTCACAGCAGCAGCTTGACTTCCAATCACCAAAGACCCAGGCCCAGACCTATCTCAGCTGAGACTGATAGCAGGTTATCTGTACTCCTGTCATCATCGTTTCCTTTCACCACACTGAAAAATAATTGGTCCTACAAGCCGGCCATCCCCACTGGCCTGCTTCAGAGTCTTATGAATTCAGGGAATTTAGCAGACACCGAGGATGACGACCAAGAATCTCTGGTCCGAGCGTAGCAGATGTCACAAGTGGAACCACTGGGTCATCTTAAAGATGTCATGTGATGTCAGGTGATGCTGGGTAGAATAATCTAGCAAGATACTGCCTCAAAGAACAATGTGACACCAGTGGTGTCACTGGTGGTGCACTGACGAATCCTGAGCTTAGAACATTTTCCAATAAGGGGCTATACAAGGAAGTAACTGTGATGAATGCTTTACCTTAAACACTGCATATTGATGCAATAGAGCAATATCCAAAGAGGCTAGTATGTTGTTGACTGCAGATCTTGGGGCATGACTTTGAGTAGCACCTTACCAAACATTTAATGCCTACATCAGATTGCAGGGTGAGGAACATTTGCCTAAAGTCTCTTTTAGAATTGTTTGAAATTGGAAGATTTTCAACAAATACTAGAGGTTGCTTCTTTAGAACAAAGCCATTTCTTGTATGATGCTGCTTTCAGTAATGTAGTGGTTGATGGACCAAATGTAACAAAGCTAAATAAATAAATAAGCATTAGAGCCATTAGGTTGATGGGTAGCCATTTTTTGTACAAAATGTTTTTTTTAACCCAGTTCCAGTATGTTGGATCACGGCTGTAGATCCAGGTTCTAAATCCATTCTTCAAGTGTAGGATCACCAGATTTAACTACAGCTACCTTCTATGTCATTATTTAAGTTTGTCCAAGCTGTCTTAAAAAAAACACAGCACTGTTTGTTTGTAATGTGCCTTGTTTGTTCTTGATCTAGCATGTCTTCCTCTATCTTCATTTGTGAGAAGATGATACGCTCAACAACATTCAGGTCCTTAGTTGCAACACAGTGGACTACAGGTTATTCAAGGAGAGATTATACATGCTGCAAAAAAATGTTTGCTTATTGCAGAACCATCTGCTGACCACATTAAGGACCAGGTCTCATTTGAAAGGGAAGATGGAAATCTTTACATTTTTTTTTTTTGAGAAATTGACAGTTGCTTCGTTAGAATTTTACAAGTGAGTTAATGTGGAATAAAACTATTTGTATTTCAGATGATGTTTATCAGTAACATCATATCTTCATGTGTAGCCAATGCAATTTGTAATACTTTGTCAGGAAATTTCCAACATTATGGTTTGAGTAAGGAATTTTTGTGAGGCCCTAAGTTTGCAGGAAGCTCATTCATGCTATATATGTATGCAAAAATATTACTATTTTACTATTTACAATTTTAGATAAAGAATTTAATTTTATACTCATTATCCACAGTTGTCAAGTATATGGTAAATAAGTAATAGGAACTAGTATGTGGAAGAAAAATTATGTGGGCTAGTATGTAAATCTAATGGACGTTATTTGTAATTAGCATTAATTCATTAGTGAGTATTAAAAATAACTCAACAGCATCAGTGATACCAATAAGTGATTTGAGTTTACTTAGAATGTGTCTGACATCTTTTATATGCAAAATACATTTCCCTCAAGACACATTCAGTATATTGAGTTGCTATTTAATCAGCTGTCTCTTTTTCACACTGTGGCTGTGGAAACAGGCTGTCCAAACTTCAAACTGATTCCATTTTACTACTGATAGAAGTTATTGTGGGAGCGTAAAATGAACTCATGTGTAGAATAGAATGTCTTTTTCACTTAATGAAAGCGATATCTTTTGTGTTCATAGAAAATTTGGGCACTGTTACTGTAAGCTATGAAAGGAAGATGAAGCTTGAAAGGTAGAAATACGTTGAGTTTATTTTCTTATGGACCAACAGCACTGCTGCCTAACTAATGCTTTGTATATGCCTTAAAGGATATTACCGGTATTTTTTTTTTTTTTTTTTAAATTCCCCAGCGGCCTAAGTTGCTCCTCTTATTTTCTAATTTCTCCCTGGTGGTGTCTGCTCAGTGTTGTGGATGTTGAGTTTTTCCCACCTTCAGAACAAGCCACTCACTGACATTTCATTCTTGTACAGTTAGGGGGAAAAAAAATCTGCCGACCTCAAAATTGTCCAGTTTAGATAATCCATCACATTAAACACAAAGCCTTAATTTGGTTTGGTCAGTAGACAACCAAAGGAAGAAATGGAAGTCTCCACCAGGAAACAATCCCTGGGTACAGAGGCAAAATGCATTCACTTGAGAAAACAAATCTGCCTTGTTTTTCTGAATAAATAATTATTTTAGGATTATGAGACAGTTGTCATTAATTTAGATTCTCATAATCCTGAGATGATTATTTCATTCATTTGGAAAAAATAAACAGCAGAATTTCTTCCTATGAAAACCTTTCTCATAATTCTGAGATAATTCTCATTAAAGCAGCAACCCAGATATAATTATCTGATATAATTATCTATAATTACCTGATATAAGTATCTCATTAATTTAGAAAAACAGGCCAGAATTATTTGTTTTTTCCCCAAGTGAATGCAATATGCTTCGGTACCTAACAACATGTTGCCTTATAAAATTTACTGTGGCATTTAGCTCTTAATTTCAAATTCTGTTTGGCGCCATGAAGTTAGTATTTTGAGAAGCCCAAAAAGAAGTGGATGTTAAAATGAGTGTGCAACATAATCTCCACATACATAGAAGTGAAGAAGCAAATGGAATGTAACTAGAACCTGATACTGGTATACTCTTTTAAGCTTTGGGGTACACTGAAAACAGGGAGGAACAGATATACTGTTATTTACTACTGGCATTAAAGATGAAATCATTTTCTATTTTTATAAAACTGTAAGTGTTTTCTTTGCACAACTAACAGAACGCTGAAACTGTAATACACTTAAACTGCTTTGTGGCAAGCAAATAAATCAGACGTGACAAAATGTGGAGTCTAATCGTACTTTGTAGATTTGTGGTTTGTAATAAGACAACTCTACGTGCATATTCCTGTACCGCAACCTGTCACAATCTGTTCTTCCTAAGACTCACGATGCATTACAGTGTAAAGGTTGTTTTTATTTTGTACTTGCCAGGGTGTTGCATTTAGAAACTATCGGGATGGAATAGAGGTAACCCAAGAATGTGTACTGTGTCATCTACGATGATGTAATAGTGCCATTTCATGTATGTATGTGTGTGTGTGTGGAAAAGAAAACTCAGATGGAAAAAAACTAGAGATTAAGGCCATAAACTTACATGAGAAAAAAATCAATTGTTTTTCTTTTACTTTTTGGTCAAAGAACCACATGGCTTGACTTTGCCAAGTTGGATAACCAAACTAGAGCTCGGATCAGCTGCGTACCCGATCTGAGCCTGAGATTTTGCCCGACCTCCATCACTAGGTTACATTTACTGCCTCAAACAGCCTACGTGTTGCCTTTAGTGTCCTCACGTAAACTCCAGCACTGTGCAGAAAGTTGTCCAGAACAGACAGTAGCTCCATCATTTTTATTTAACACCACAATTTAATTAAAATAACGCTGACATGACCAAAACCGACCTGAACCCAAACATAATTTCTAAATTTTTGTCCGAACGTGGGCTGAGCTGTTGTGTCCCGACAGGCTCGGGTCAGGTATCCACACTCTAAGCCACACACACTGCAGACGCTGTAAATTTACCACTTTAATCTCAGAATATTCAAGTTTTTTTCTCATAAATATACAGCTTTAATCTCAGCACTGTTTTCGTTTTCCCTACAGTGGCACTAGTAAGCCATCGTAGTCATCACGAGGTCCAGATATATGGAAAAAAAAAAACAGGACCGTCTGACAGCAGCATATATCTATATATCTATAGATATATAGATATCAGATCTAAGTATTCTATGTGATCACAAAAGCAAAGTTGTTCTGATTGGCCCTGTCAAGAGTCCCTCTTACTATCTGTTCATTCAGTCGTATCCCTCTTAACAGGTATGTTTTTTTTTTTTTTTCTTTTGTACTAGTTGTTATGGTAATTTGAATGCAATGTTTCTGGCTATCAGCTTTTGGAGAGGAAGTTGCTGCAATAAAAGTTATTAAAACACTGTTGAAATGGTGATGCATTTTTTTTTTTTACAGAGTTGACTGGTAATGCAAGGTGAGCGGCTCATAGATTTGCACATGCTGGCCCTGGCATATCAGAGCCATTGCCAGGCCCTCACATGCTGCTGTGACTGCCATGTTGATGACAGTGGCTGGCTGTGAAGTGACTCAGCAGACATGAGAGCCAGCGCCAGGCCCAAACTGAGCTTGTTAACCCACTGATGGTGCTTTGTGAGACAGGAGGCTAAAGATTTGCACTGTCCTGTAGCCAGGAAGACCGTTCTGTCATGAGACTGGCTCCCACGAGCTCTCAGAGAGGGATCAGCAAAGTAGAATGACATTTTCAGAAACATATATGCCTGACTTTAAGCACGATAAGAAAGTTGACAAGTGTAAAGATTCAGTTTGGGTGAGTGACTTGATGGTCTCATTTTCATAATTCAGTTCCACAACTTTTTCATGACTTGATACCAAATGTCTATGACTGCACCACTGTATTGTAATGCAGGGTTTACCAGATATTTACATATCAGAGACCCCCAGACAGATCTGCATTAGATCATAGACCCCATTGTACCTCAGCATTTTAGGTTTGGTCAAATGGAACCATATCTAAGAGGATTTGTGTGTTCAATATGGCTACAGAATCTTCATACGAGACCGGAGAGTGAAGTGCTAATCTCGAAAGAGTGACACTGCAGTCACCATCTAGTGTCTGAAGTCAGCAGAATTCCCTCAACACCCACTTTGAAAACCACCAATTAAACCAATTAAAAATGTAAAAAAAAAATTTTAAAAGTGCTTTGACTGGAAAGACTAATAACACTAAATGGAACGGTGTCATAATGACTGTCATTAGTAACAGCTGTTAAGCCGCTATTTCATGTCAAAACAACTGCCATGACAAAGACAAAAGATGGCTTATTTATTTAATAAATGTTAAGGTTTTTTTTTTTTTTTTTTTGCTAATCTCCCTTTGCCATGTTTTTGACAGCTGGATGTAACAAAAAAACAAAAACAAAAACAAAACAAAAAATAAAAAACAGCATTTTGTTTCCCCTCTGCAGGAGCCCATGGGCAGAGGGGCTTTTATCTTGAAAGGTTTGATACTACTTTACTTGTCTTTTGATCATTTTTGCTGATTGAGTAATTTAACAGATTTTTGGATCATTTTCTTATTTTTTTGTGTGCTAATATTTGAGTGATTTACTGGTGATTTTTTTCCCTATTTGCTAGTTTTCAGCTTATATCTTGCTAAGTTACTCCTCGCCCTTTCCCCATGTTTCTGAAAGGACTCAAATTAGGTTTCTCAGGTTTCAAGGTTCTTATTTGTTGTGGGGCCCAACAGTGAGGGAAGTGGGACTCGGATGCCTGATCTGCCTGGTGGGCCCGTCCTCCCTGGCGTGTAACCCAGCTACATCTGAACATTTTTAGGCCATGCTCACAGCAGGCACTAGGGATTTTGTAGTCAGTACACTGGCTGAGATACTGGGTGGTCTTTATGAGAAATGCTGGATGTGTTCACTTTGAGGAAAGCAAAATAATCTTCCCAGCTGGAGAATAACCTCTCACTAACACTTGAAGTCATTTCACCAATGCACAGGTATTAGAAATGGTTATGCAGGTATTAGAAATGGTTTTAAATCATTGGTGCTGTTATGTTTCCCAGACATCACAAACTTGCATCAACTAAAACAACTGAATCTTTATCTTTCAAAATATTCAATTGCTTTAACACTGTTATGCTTCAAATAAAACTAAAGAAATTAATATATGATTAGGCACTTCCAAGCTCTTAGTTTATTTTTTTATGGTAAAAGAAAATGCACAGATCAAAGGTCCCTTTATTACAAGGATGACAGGTACATAATCTAGCATAATCGTACTCCACAATGTGAGGCGACTGCCTGATGCACAGACGTCCAGGTCGCCTCTCCCCATGATCACTTGACTAATCACTCCTATGGCCCTGCTACATACATTATAGGAAGGAAACTATAAGAAAGCATTGCCTTTCACAATACCCATGGATTTGAACAATGAATCACAAAAAGCAAAAGAACAGAATGTAGTAGCAAAAGTTCAGTTAAAACAGAACACAAGCATCTGTAAAAATAAAATTCATAAAAGTGATGCAATTACGAAAAAAAAAAGTAAGAGCAAGATATGGTGATTGGTGAAAAGGCTTTGACTGTTTTGGAGCACGATGTTAAAAAAAAAAATAAAATCTTTGAAGAGACTGAACCCCGGAGAGAGGACAGAATTGGAAAAGCCATCTTAATAACGATGAATCATCCATATTCTTTGTAAGAAAATATCTCAATGCAACCAAGATTTGCATTCTGGAATCAAAACTAACCAAGACAAAGATGGGGGATGAATAAACGAAGGATCTATATACAACTAAGAACTGGAATGTGACCCCATTGTTTGATTGTTCTGACCTCGGTGAGCACACAGATAATGCATCTACTTATTCCCAAATCCAAAATTCACAGACACAAGAGGTTTGCTTCGAGAGCAAGTGAACGTCAAGCGACACTGGCCTGCAAATTAAGGAAAAGACCACTGAATGATTGAGGTGTTTTATTGTTGCTTGAACCGAGTCCAGGCAACGTACAGAAACTCAAAAGCTGACGAGCGATAAGATGATCATAATAACAGATTCATGGTTTTCTCGTATTTGCTTGTCATTTGATTTTTGCAACTGTTGTTGGCATGGCTAGCTCAGGTCAATGTGAGGCATTCAGGAAAGCAGCCCTAGTGGCTAACTAATTGTTTCTAACCAATCGCAGTAATGCTTTACTAATGTGAAGATGTACCGATGTGGGCTAATGGCATCCAGCCTACAAACCGATGACTCAAACCAGCGTTCCATACACACACACTCAGAGGAAACTACTGTTGATCCCAGGAAACAAACCTGAAACGGCCACGTGGTTAACAAGCTAATAAGAATGAAAACTGAGGCGGCTGGGTCCAGCAGACATTACTACTTGTAGACCAGAATCCCCAATATAACCGTAGAAAACCTAGACTTTCGCACATTTTGACAGTGTGTAACCATAGAGATATTAATATAGTCAGCTTTTTGGATTGACTGGCCCTGTCTCTAAGTATTTGTAGTGAAAGTCACATAAAATGCCATGAGATCAGATTTAAAAAAAAAAAAAAAAAAATCCCAGTCTTAAGAGCAGCTTTCATTAACAGGAGGGAAAATAAAAAATATATATCTTCAGTGACATTTGGCAGAGGAAATTTGTTTCAGAGACATGTCAGGAGAAATTGCTAATATTTTATTCCTATATGGTATATACGTCCTGTACATGGATTTACACATGTACACTAGGTTGTTGGCTGATATATTCTGAGGTGTGTTAGCTAGTTACTTTGAGTAGCCTAAAGCACACATACTTGATGGGGAAAAAAAGATGTCACCGATGGAAAAGAAAAGAGGACAAAAATCGACATCTTGGCTTCAGTTTCTCCCCTATCCATATCGTTGCCAACCACCTGATTCAAGTTCCGCAAAGAGTAGAGTTTGTTTTTCTTTTATCCGAAAGTTAACGCATATATGACAGATCTGGCACAGAGAGGACCACAGGGAGAAACGAGAGTTATCTACAAGGAAAAGAAATGGAAAAGAAAGAGAAAAGGGGGTATATGTGGAGCAGCCCATTCCAAAAGCCCAGGCAGGAGTAAACTCAGCGAGTCAGTCGAGTCACTTTTGTCGAGGCGAGTCTCGTTCCTCCCCCAACTTGCACTGACATTTGAACCCCACCACAACTAGCTGCCGTCCTCTTTGTGTGGCCTCATTTGGTGAAGGCGGCCACCACGGCCCACAGCAGCTCGTTAGTGTTGGCCTTCATGCTCTCCCCCTCGGGCTCCAGTTCCAGCAGTTGCCGAACTCTCTTCATGGCCAGGTCGTACTGGTCGTCTAGCAGCGGGGCGAAGGCATTTTCCAGGACATCTGAGGAATGGGCCAAGAAGATGAGCGCCAGCAGACGCTTGTCCATTCGGTGAGGGTCATTCACCCACTTGTCCAGCACCGCCTCCTGGACCTTCTTGATAAGGCGCTGCTTGATGTTGTTGTTGGTGAGCGGGTGTGTGGTCATGTCAAAAAGCAGGAAGTTCTGCTTCTCCGTGGTGAGGACGCCTTTCTCCACCAGGTTCTTGGCCAGCCGCTCACGGACGTTCCTCAGCTGGTAATGAAGCTTCAGCGGGTTCCATGTCTCTCCTGAGGACAAGCCAGAAACACAGTGAGACCGTGAGCACTAGTGCTGGGATAACAGTTAATAACAGAGTATAGCTCGATCCATGTTAATGCATCAAACGGCTCTTTAGATGGCACCTTCTTAGATTTGTCATATATATTTTTTAAAGATATATTATTAGAAAAACATCATCTAAATCAAATTCTAATTTAAAAATAGCCCTCAAGAAAGCTAAATGAACAAGGGGTAGTACCTTTTCACCTTTATTTCTGAACGTCTCTGTTCTGCAGCCAAAGTTGGGGGAACCATATTTCAAAAATTATTTCAGATACAGCCTTAACATTTTGCATGTAATGTATGCATGTAATTATTGACCATTTCAAAGTGTTCAACATGTTTTTATTGTTTAAATTTTTTTGCCCCTGATTTCCAACAGGTTAAAAGTGGGTGTAAATTTGTCTTGAGTACTTAAAAATTCACGCTGATTCTCAACTAGTAGTAGTTTTAGGATCAGAGAAACCAAGCAAAAAATACCATCACATGAAGGCCTTTTCTTATCTTATGTTTCCAAAATAAAAATGGTAGTTTTCGGTAGCATTTTTTTAATTTGATGAAATATGATGGACTGACCTATATATGACAGTCAAAATAAAATGCTGAACCGACAGCCATATAACGTGCATTGTATATATATCGTGCAATGTATATTGGATTACTCAGAGATCCATACTGTAAAAATAACACTTTAAGAATTCTTTGCTCGGCATGTGCACACATCTTTCCATTTCAACTTTTCCATCTCAGCCTGCTTAAAATTAACTATTTAAATATCAGATTGGTGTACTGGATCTACATCAGCTTTCTTATTTAAATTAAATGCTTGTAAAAGGCATCTGAAAGCAGCCTTTGAAAACTGAGCGAATTCACTTGATTTCTGTCAAAAATATGCGGGGAAACTACCAAATTACCAAGAAATGACACAAGAATTTGTAAGAAATTAGTAAAAACATTACAAGAAAATAACTAGAAAAGACAATATTTTGAGACCACTGTTCCAAGTGATGTAAAAAAAAAAAAAAAAAAATTATAAATACAATATTATTTTAAGTTTCTAAAGGGGCAGTAGAATGCATGCTGCAGAGATTTTCATTTTCATCCAAAGCAAGACCATGCAGACCAAAAATGACCACCACATATGAAGACTTGTATATCAAGCTAACATCTTTACAAGACAGAGCAGCATCTGAATTCAAGATATAAAAGACAGCTGGACAAAGAATTACCTGCTCCAGTTAGTAACAGTATAGTCAAAAGAAGAGGGGTAAACTGCTACCTTAATGGGAGAGCAGCAGTGTCCAAACCATGTCCTTGACTACAAAATTAAATATTTAGAATTCACCAAACAATACTAAACTTTAAATGGTGATGACTGCAAGAAACTGTGTTTGACATAAGTCGAAGTTTAGACTGTATGATTGCAATAAGAGTGCTTGTATGAGGAGATGGCCACAGGGATGTTGATGCAGCACATCAAACTTACAGATAAATTATTCAGGTGTGGAGCAGTTTTGGCTGTTGGCAATTTGCACTGAATCAACTACACAGTGAACAAAGAGACATGTCACTGTATTCTGCAGAGGCATGGCATCCCCTCTGACCTGAAGTTGTGTGGAAGAGTATTCATTTTCCTGTGCAACAATGACCTTGAACGTGCGCTGAAGCTATGCCAGACCCTCTCACAAGGATGAGCAGGGAGTGCCTAGCTTAGCTTTCTCTCCACAACACCACTGGACATCTTTGGGAACACATGAAAGAGCCCATTACATCAAAAGACACTCTTTAACATGCTCTAAAAGAGTGCTAGAATAATGAAGCTTCACAAATACTGCAAAATAAATAAATAACTAAATAAAAATAAAGAATTGGGGAAACAGTGGCAGAATACAAGCTGTGGCAACCACATGGATATGCAAAATATTGAGAAATTGAAGTTGTATTCATTTTCTGATAATGAGTTGCTGGTGGAGTTGTCTTGGCCTTTTGGACCTAACTGTAGTAAAAAAAAAAAAAAAAGAAAGAAAAAAAAAGCAAAAAAAAAAAAAAAAAAAAGCAGTGAAACACTTAAAGTTTATTTGGGAACCATAATTCATTGGGTTCAGTGGGGATAATCAAATGAACATGGAAGGACACTCATTTTCACACCAGTTCGCCCAGAGACGGAGCCTTTCGTCTTACGTGACACTGAGTGGCATGTGATGATCCATGAATACTGCGCACACTCAAACATACTCCAAGACTTTTTCCTGTTGTCTGCAAACCATCACGTTTCAAAGTTATTTAAGTATCAATGCATTTTAAGCTTTATTTTCTACAATTAACAGAGTGATCTGATGAAAGCAGAGAGGAAAAAAAAGCCATGACTGTAATCCATGCCCATCACAATCCAGAGAGCAGAAAGGGGGGAAAAAAGTAGCAGAACCAGCCATGTTTAAAGTTAATACAGACACCGCTTTTGTGCCCAGCAGGCTTTGACTTTGTTAGCAGGTTAACAGCTATCAGGCCAACAAGAGCTGAACTGCAGAGATCTGTTACTGTCGTAATGCTTATTGTTCTACCCATCCTCAGTATGTGTTCTGCTCATCCTTGGTATATCACATGAGCTACATCAAACTCAAAGTAGGTTAATGACCACTAATAACCACAAATTAAAAATCGTCCATGGCTGTCATGAATAACGTTAATCATGAATAAGTGTAATTATGTACATCATGGGTGTAATGGTATATGCATATGATGGAGCAGGACAGAGCAGCAGGACCAAAGGTAAATTACAAACCGAGAGAAATAGGCCTAAGTAGTCATTATGCAAGCACTGTGTAACTTGCAACAAGAGAGCCAGTTTATAAAGTCCTAAGTTTTTGTCAATCCATTTCAACATGTTTATCTTCTATGCTTGATCCACAAGCAGCCAGTCATGTGTCAGGAATAGACAGCAGGCACACAACCGGTGCACAAACAGCCAATCAAGTGAGAGGGAAAGATGAAGGTCCGGTTGCACACCCACTTGACAAGCAAAGACACACCACACCCAAGAACCTGCGCACTGTCTTGTTTTGAAGCCAAAAGTAGCCTTTATATGTGACATACATATTATTTGATAGACACGAGTAATTTTTGATACACTGATATGATGACTTTTGTTATTATTTTATTATGATAACATTTTGGGCAATATTGCCCAACTGGCACCTCGTGCTAACACAAGATTTCATGTGCGCACAAGTTTGATGTGAGCAGTTTGGTTGCAAGAGGCAAGTCTGTGTGTGATTCCAATTTTTCAGTCCTCAAAATAAAATCTACAAAATTAAGTTGGTTAGTGTAAGATGCCCAGTATTCTCATAATCTGTTGGTATTCTAAAAATTATGTATATCACAAGATATCACGAAATGCAATTAGTGGACTACTGCAATATTTTGTTAGTGAATCCATGCTCCCATAAATAAGGTTCCTCTTGATTGTAGTGGCTCTATCACCTTTCGCACAACCCTCAGGCCTACCACTTGATTTGTACACAACATATCTGTAAATGTAATGGATGGACTGCCCCGTAACTTGCTGAGAGTACTCATGCTTCCCAGGGAGTGAAACCTACTAATCATCTTTCCTATAGCACCACCCTTAGGCCAACATAGATTTTGATATGTCTGAGCATACTCATGTTTCCCATGGTTGTGCCAGTGGAACGGTCAGCATCTCACCAAAATCAACAGGGTTGAGGGTCTTGAGCATGACTGTGCTCACCAAATCTCATGGTAGTTTGTGCAAAAGATGTTGAAATATTATGCAGGCTTACAATAAACGTTTTTGCCCCATGGTGGTGCAACAGGAAAGGTCATGAGGTCATGGAAATCGACAGTGTTTATCTGCTGTGGAAACATGAAGATACTTCCCAAATTTCAGGGTAATTTGCTCAGTAGTTTTTGAGATATGTTGCTTTGGATTGTTGTACAGACAGATGGACAGGCCAACATGGACATTCTCAAATAATGTCTGAAATCTAAAAAATTGTGTTTAATAGCCCAAATTTGTATACTCAAGCTTATGTCAAAACAATATCTTATTTAAGCTAAGTTTAGCTGAAAAGTTAGAAATCAAAGGAAATGAGCAGAGGTTTTAAGATTGAAGGTTATAACTTAGGGTGTGTTCAGACCTGTCTTGTTTCGAGCAGATGTTCCGAAACAGGGAGCGTTTCCCCCCAAAGATTGTTTCGTTTGGACATATGTGAACACAGCAATCGCGCTCGGATGCGGGATAAAACAAGCGGCCTGAGATCGCGTAGAAAGGGTGGTCTCGACTCGCTTCCTTTTGAGCCCTGGAGCGGTTCGTCTGCAGTGAGAACAGAACCGACACAGCAACCGACACAACTGACTCATAACTGTGGTTCACCCTCCAATAGAGGGGGGCAGTAATGCACCCAGTTGCCAACCATCAACCAAAAAAAAAAAAAAAAAAAAAAAAAAAGAAAAAGAACAAACAGCAGAAGAAGGGGTTTTTCCTTCTGGGATTTCTGACCAATGACACACTTGATCCGCACATGGCATTTGTTTGATACAGACTGTTGCTTTGTGAACACAAACGACCAAAAAGAAAAATGCAACAATTGTATTGATTTAGCCCCTGAATCGGAACAAAGCAAACGAGCCACAGGTCTGAATCCACCCTTAAATAAGCACTTCAAAGCTGTTGTTTAGAGTCATCAAGTTGCTTCAACATCATGTAAATGCAGCATAAGGGGGAGAGAGAGATGCAACAGAATTTAAAACTAGCAAAATTTAAATGTCCCCCCACCCCATCCCTGCTTTCACTTGGTTCTGGATTTTTTCTACAGTGATATTTATCGACAACAACAGCATGGTGGGCATTTGTTTTCAATAACTTAAGCAGGCACCAAACTCTGTCACAGCTATTTTCACACATCTTTTTACTGACATACCATCAGCTCAATAGCCTGATGACAATGATGAATA
Organism: Myripristis murdjan; assembly: GCF_902150065.1. NCBI lineage: Eukaryota > Metazoa > Chordata > Actinopteri > Holocentriformes > Holocentridae > Myripristis > Myripristis murdjan. Next base: position 3,295,240 of record NC_043988.1, read on the forward strand.
GTGGTGGGAGATCAATAAATGTGGGTGTTGTACCCTTGGGAAATACAGTTTGGAGTTAGACTCTGAGTTTACTGTAAACAACAAAATGGAAAACTAAAATAACAGAAATCCAGAGGAAGGATTGGAAAGACCCAATCAAATCTGATGGTTGTCCAATGTTGAAATGGATTTAAATGATCGTTGACATGGCATTGAACAGTTTAAACAGACAAGGAGGCAATCTGATGAAAAGACTGTTCCAGTGATGGAAGCAAAATGGCCAACTGATGCCACAAAATGAAGATTATCGAAAATGAAAATGAAAGCTGTGTTTTTCTAAGACTAACATGGTGACATATCCATTTGTCCAGGGAAGAAGCAAATGTCTGGCATGTCAACGCAAAATATAGAAAGACAGCAAAGTGTGAAATGACAGTGTTTTACACCTCTGGGTTGTGATGGTCAAGCACTGGTGTTAAACTTGCCCTTGAAAGATCAGTTGGCAGAGTACTTGAATCATCCAACCAAAACTACCTAACCTATCCTTGACCAGCTCACGTCTTCTCCACCAGCATTCAGGGCCCTAAAAATCGCCATTTGGATTGGTGCACTGCACTCCACGGTACACTGGTCTGTGTTCACTACAGTGTTCCATTATAGTTGATAACAATAAATAAATAAATACATACATACATACAATTTTAGAAAAACTTTCAACTACCATGCTAAAAAAAACATGTTTGTGATAGTGTGCTTTCTGGAGACAACATCACGCTAGTTAATGCAGATGCAGCCTGAAAAATATAAAGACAGCCCTCATCCTGTAGTGGACCAGTAAAGAAGCTGTACTCACCGCTGAGGAGCTCGATCCAACTCTGCACCGTCTCTGGTGGTTGTGTGTCTTTGATGTGTTTCAGGGCTTCATCTAGTAGCACATCTCCTGTTGGAGCATCTGACTTACAGATCACCTGGATATTAGAATATAGTGACAGACAAAATTACAAGTTAATCAACAGGAAGCTGTCTACATTTGGGACAGCGTATTAATAATTGGTTAATACAACATTCTGATTGGCTGGCAGAGGAGGATGCATGGGCTTGAATTGTGTTAAGTCCAACAACTGTCATAACCCTCCAGAAAAGTATAATAGGTATAATAATAAATTGTACTACAAAAAATAGTAAATATTTTATTACATTTTTCACAGTGGTATTCATAGCAGCACAGCAATTGCTCTTGAGTGTCTATCAGAAAACCTTTACCACTATTTGCGGTCACTTACAACTAAAATAAAGTCACTGCCCATGTGAGCATATGGCGTCACCACTTGTCACCTGGGGACGAGAGCGTTCTGCTGGGAGTTCCTCGACACCAGCTACTGCGGCCTGCTCTGCTTCCAAACACTCAGTTCCTTTGTTTGAACTAGAATGTTCACTCACCCATGACTGTGTAGTATAGCTATATCCCTCTGAGAAGTTTAGGAGCTTTCGCCAAAGTAGTTTTTACTGTGTTGCGGTGTAACCGGCCCAAGTCCATTCCAAATATTGAAAGGTAGCTGACAGGTAGCCCAGGAGGATTTCTGTTTGTTTCCAACATAAATCTGATTGACATCAGGGTGTTGTTAGTCTAAAGCCCTTTGTACTTTGTCAAGATTTTTTCTGGCTCTAATTAAACGCCAGCCCTACCTTCCTGGCCAGCAGGCCTTTCCTCCGCATGCCACAGGCTTCCAACTGTAGGCGTCCTCGCAGGGCCAGTTCAATCAGCATGCAGCCACGCAGCCCTGATGAAATGCAGTCATTCCAGAAAGAGGTGTAGCCCTAAAACATGGAAAACACACATCAGATGGCTTCTAAAAAGTAAGTATATTATACCAGCCCACTAAAAAAGACAAAGAAGTGAGCTAGTATTTCATAGGTTGAGGTCTGGGGAATTTAGGAATGGAGTTTGTGAAACTATGCGGACCAAGGGCTTGCATCCACCTAGTGTGTTTTTTCTGGCAGAAAAGCCCTGGCAAGGTGCTGCTAAGTGCTGGGATGAGCCTTGAGAAAAAAAAAAAAAAAAAAAAAAACACTGCACATCACAGGTTTTTTATCTAAGTCAACAATATTGAAATATCAACATCATCATTCTAAGGTCCAAGCAATCCTCTGCTACAAATAGCCTTTTCTTTCTCTGTTTCTCTGAGAAACCATATACAAATCTGTCCTCCATTTTGTTGGTTGCTACAAAGTTAACACTGTCACCTATGTAATTAGTCGGCCCCAGGGTGACAATATGATTGGTTGCCTGAAAAGAAGCGACAGTGAGTACGTTTACATGCACACCATATTCCTGTTTTAACCAGAATATTCGCAATATTCCGTTTGCGCACATGTCATGTAAACACGCACCGAACCCGATTAAGGTCATATTCCAGTTTGAGTGAATTCCGAATCAGACCCCTAGCATATGCCTGTTTCAACAGGAATATTGAGGCATGTAAACACCTTAATCGGAAAATGCCCCGAACCGGAATATTCAGTCGCGTCTGCGCATGCTCGACTCACAATGAATCCTGGGGCGTTGTTGTTGCTATGGTTACTGCAAGCGGGGAGAACGACCTGGCGAACAGCATGGCGAAAAACAGCAAGAGTCAGCATTTTTGGAGTGAGGAGGAGACTGCAGTCTGCCTTCAGCTAATGAAAGATTTTAATATCATGGAGTATATCGATGGGAGAAAACATTGAAATAGTGAGAGCTTCTTCTTCTACTTCTTCTTCATCTTCTGTATTTCCGGCAGACCAGACGCGTATACGTGTGCTGCTGTCCCCCACGGCTGAGTGTCGCATTACGTAAGAGAGTGGAATACGCCGAAACATGGGAACATGCCGAGCAACATGTAAACGGAATATTGCAGTTGCCACAGCGCAGTTACCTTAACCAGAATATTCACACGAACCGGAATATGGTGTGCATGTAAACGTAGTCAGTGATAACACCAGCACCTTTCTGAAAAGTTGAGAGATTTTCAACCAGCAGTGTTCAGAGTGGCTCTCAAAAAAAAGACGCTGGGTACAGAGGTTTTTCTCTGGATGGCCACATGCTGCCACATACACTCTCTTCTTATTGGGAACAATTGGAAAAAAAGACACCGGTGATCAAAAAAATAATAATAATAGATAAAAGAATGAACAAATTCACTAGCTTTATTTTTCACAGACCAAAGTCTGAGTTAAACTGGGCTTTTTGCTTGCTTATCTCCTGTCCGCAAAGGATACTTTGAAATCAACTGACCCATCATGAGATGGGTTGCCAACAGCTGACCAGAATGTTTACTTAGTGTGAAATGGTTACCACAAGCTGGCACGAGTTTCAATGTTGATAGGACATATTAATAATAACCAAAAAAATCACAATACAACATGCTCAAATGCAACAGCATCATGTAAAAGTTTTGAGCATTTAAAATAACAAATTTATTTTAAAAATGGCATAAAGATTTTAACTGCTAGTTTGGCAGTGGTAAGACAGAATGAGACAGCATACAGGTATTTCTGGCAAAATGAAAATCTTGTAAGTTATTTCATTATTTTTAGACACTAGGAAATTTCTCTGCTTCACATTTCAGATACTCTGTGAAAGGGGCTGGAGGTTTGTTAAGAAAAACTTGTTAGATCTAATCCAAAAAGAATGGACACACTTGTTAATGGAAGAACAGAGTGGTGCACTCGTTTTAGAAGACCACCCAAAGATTGTTGAATGAAAGTAGGAACCATTTGTCCAGGCTATAGAGCTAAGGCTGCAATAAGTGAAACAACCCTGGATAGAAGGTCTGATCAGCTATCTAGATCAATCAATGGAAATGGCCTCTCAAACACCCCAAAAAATATCTTCAGTGAAGACGAGACAGGTTTCTTCATAGATCCAAGTGACAAGATCATATCACAGGTAGAGAGCAGATCACAGTCTGCATAACTGGAAACACAGAGAGTCAGGTTCTTCCACCATTCATTGTCTACACAGGCCAGCAACTCTACAATGCATGGTGTCAGGGTGGCCCTGACTCCGGAGAAAGTTGGACATGCATGTGTCATGTCTGAATGAACATGCAAAATTTGGTGTCTTATTGCTACAGCACCAATAAGTGGCCCTATGGCACCATCAAAACTTTAAAAGAGTCATGAATAATTGGCCATCCGAAACTCTTGCAATTTGCACACATCATCCTTGCACAAAAACAAAACAAAACTACAAAGCCCGATAGAATGTCACCATATTCCCCAACACATGGTCACCATCAGCCAATCAGCTTTCAGCATCAATTAGACAAATTACTATTTTTAGATTAATTAACTGGACAGTAGCCTACCTGGTAGCCTTGTCCACCTAAATGAATTATAAATAAACATAAACAACAAGTATTTGCAGTATATTAAATCCCTTTTGACCTAATTATTTTGCACTGAATGACCACACTTGTATGATTCTCCCGATTTTTAACCCTATCTCCCGCAATGCTCCCGGTCAGTAATTTCTCCCGCTAATCTCCCTTTTTTACAGTGAAGGAAACAAGTCAGATTGTGGGGGCTATTTGTCGCAGTATCTGAATCTTCAAAGCGATATTTGATACAGTTTTTCTACCATTGGCTACACAGTAACAGGACACTTTTAAGTTACTGGAGAAACTGAACCCTGCCCAACAGACAGTTAACATAAATGCAATGCAAAGACAGGCAAATTTGTTTTCTATTGCTTGTGACATTTCTAACACTAGCTTTAAATCCTCTTTACATCTGAATGGAAGCATGACTTTAGTGCCCAAGAATTAGGGTAGGGTTCTCGGGGTGACAAGCCTGTAACCACACTCCATATCAACTGGTGGCCCAGAGTTGGGCCACCAATTCATTGTTTGCTAACCACCATTAAACATTAACAGTAACAGGAAAGCTAACCAACCAGAGGTCACATGCAGCGCTGGTGGAATCAGACTGCTTAGTGTTGTACTCTAAAGGTCCTCAGTAGCAGAACTACAAAAAAGTAGCACAAACTGTGTAAATCTGTGCACGATAAAGCTCCACATCAAATGAACACTGGAGAGGGAGAGACTTGAAATCCTCTGATCAATTCAAGAGTGACAAGGAGGTGGCATTCTTTCTGTTGAACTAGCAAATCAAATCAAAGCATGTAGTCCTGGTTAGAGGGTGACAAGGAAGTGAAACTGTCTTCCCAATCCCAAGTCATTTCTTCCTGTACCTTCCCTGTCCTGCAACTGTTGCCAAAGCCAATCCTGTCCCATTTACCCCCAAACCCAAGACAATCCCAATTATTTCATGTTTATGATTACAGAACATCTACAAGAAACCAAGGAAAAGTGAGTAAAGAGAGAGAGACCACAGCCTGACTACAACACATGCAAAACTTAGTGCATTGCTACACCAGTATTTTTATATTAGACTTGCCTTGGCTTTTCTTACCCTGTTATATTGGGAGTTTATGTAGCACAGCTTACTGTAATTTACCAAGAGGTAGACACTGCAGTAACACTGACTGTAGCTTGATGCTGGCAGTCAAGTAGTTCACTCACATTCTGCATCTCCTGTGGCCTCCTGAGGCTTTACTTTCCCATCCAAATCCCAACATCACAAAGGAATAGCCCTCCAATTTACAACCATGCAGATGTAGCTACAAACAAACTTTCACTTGTGTTGTTGCAATACTCTGCACAATTGCAAATGTGCAGAGTATTCTAGATTCTAGATGAGAGTTCTTAACTTTGACTTTGGTGAGCCTTAAATCAGTTGTGTCTCCTGTTTTGATTAAAACTGAATAATGTCATGTAAAGATCTGGTATCATCAGAGGTTGTGTGTGTGTATAATTTTCTTTACTTCTTTTGGCTGCATTTCTGACTGCATTTCATGTATAGAAAGGCCTTGGAAAATAGCATGTGTTAAGGCTTTTAAAGCAAATACACACACAAAAAATATGTTGGTGCTCCTTAAAAGCTGGTGGGTGCTCCTAACTTCTTGAGTTTGAAAGCAACAAGCAACACCACTACTAAGTCAAGGTTACTACACCGGGTCTAGCCAAAGTCTAACCTGCTGCAGCCAGGATTTTAACCAAACTAAGAAATATGATCATATCACACCCTTACTGATCAGCCTACATTGACTTCCACTGCAGCCAACAGCAGACTATAATATCATTATATTAACCTATAAAACTCTTAATGGTCTGAAACCGTTTTATCTTGAATAACATTACACCTCTTTACACCTTATAAACCTTCTTACCTTCTTCATCCATAGCACACGGGTTATCTTTCAGCCCCATCAGCTGGGAGTGGGGCCTTTTGATAAGAAAGACCAGCTCTATTTCTGTTTTCAAGTGTATACGCAAACCGCATTTATTCTCAAAATCTTTAGCTGCCACCCAAATAGTCTATGCAGTCCAAAATGATGTAAACACCCATTCTTTAAGCACTGTTTTATGTCTGCTGTACTAATTAATACCATACTTTGTGCTATAGGCTACTATTAGATATTCCAGCATATTATCTCAGTAATGAGCTGCTTTTTTGTTCTTTTACTTTTATTTCTCTTTTGTACAATTTGTGGGGATCTGTGATGATGAAATTTTAACAAAGCAAACATTTACTAAAAGAAATAGCTACTAAAAAATAATTCATGATATTGTGACCATATGTTTGGCATTGTGAAATGTTTTCATATTATTATTATTATCATCATTGTTATTGTTGTTGTTGTTGTATTATTGCTGTTTTAGAGCAAAGACCACAATTCAAACAAGTCTTTGACTTTGTTTGATCCTTGACAAACAATAATCTTGTCAAATAAACACTAAAATAAACCAAATCATCTGTTAATAGGGATGGAACATTTGAGATGAACATGCACATGAACCCACAGATGAAGACAACTACACACCACATTAGGCTAACAGTGTGGAGAACCCGTTTGGCCGCATAGGTACATGTCTGCTGTCTTGACAGCGACACGGTAATGTTAACAGGAAGAACTGATTTACCACTAGATCAGCGATGAATGGTGCGACTGTACTCGGCTTGCCTTGAGACATGTCAAAAAATCTACATCAGATTGAATAACCTTACTGTTATAGCGCTGCCGCTATCATCATTTGCTCCCTTTCTAAGCAACTTTCTCGCTCATTTGTTGACAGTCCGACATCACAACAAAACTGTGCAAAGCCAGCGTTACACTTAACAAAGCCTGTATGTTAGCCGGACAAGACTTAAACTTATTTACCAAAAGAAGCCACGTTAACAAGCTCGCTGAAGAAGAAGCCCCCTGCTAACGTTAGCTAACTTTCGACTCTCCCTCATATCAGACCGGCACTTCAAGCGGGATGCTAACTTAGCCTATGCTATCTACGTTAGCTAATATAACCTGGGTAACTTCACAACATTTAATGGTGCTTTTTTTTTTTAATGGGGTTGAAAGGGTTATCTTAGAGATCAGTATTCGTCTGCTAACCTCTCGGTCCTTCAGTCCTAGGAGTAGGACTTCTTCCATCAGCGTCAGTCGTGTTTCTTTGGAGTCTCCCGTGTCGTCGTCGTCCTGCTCGTCTCCCCGCCGGAGCTCATGGTCCTCCTGGCTGGACGGACGCTCCTTGTCAGCGGCGCTGCGCGAGGCCTCTGTCCGCCTCTGCACGAGGCCTGAGCTCCGCTGAGTCAACGAAGTCATGGCTACCGGCTGGCTAGCTGAACAACGACGAAAAACAAAGCGCCTCGGACTCCTCTGCCCGAGATGTTGGACTCAATCAATTATGCTGACACATATAGCAGTTCTGTCGATGGTAGTACGCGTGTTGACAACTACGGCTTCACTGTTGTTGCCCGCCGAGTTACTGTTTACCTCCTCCACTCCGTCCGCTGCTAGATCAAATATGGCGACGAGCAGGGGATGTGGCACAAAGCTTAGCCATCAAGTACACTAAGTGGCCCTAACTAACAGATTTAAACTCCAACCAGGTGAACATTAACCCAGAAAAATCTTGGACTCAAAAATAGAACTGGCTCAAAGAGGGTCCAAGTAAATGTCATGTGAACTACTTAAACGCACAAATCCGTGGGTGTTAGACAGTCCCACTTGTTCTGTTGCATCCTTGTTACTTATTAGGCATCCAAACACTAAGTGCTGTAACCCTGTTGTTTTTATTCAGATTACTTTTATTAGTTACCTTTATTGGTGTGTGTGTGTGTGTGTGTGTGTGTGTGTGTGTGTGTGTGTGTGTGTCCCAATTTTTTTCTCGGTTTATCAGGGGTCCAGGCACCAAAGTCCTTGGGGCCATATTGGCACTGGTTTGGGGCCCAAGCAGGAAATGCTGGGGAAAAAAAAAAAAAAAAACATTTCATTTTGTTTGTATGTATGTATTTGTTTGTTTGTTTGTAGTTATTAAGGGTTCAATCCCAAAATGCCCTGTTGTTATTATCTGGGTTGTCAGATTATAGCTTGATGATGATGATGTTGATGATGATAATAATAATAATATGTTTGTGCACCAAAGGTATCTGGATTTCAGTAACTGTAAGAGGTAGAAACACCAACATTTCAAATTTCTTCCTCTTCTTTGTTGGTTTCTAGAGACAGTCGGCATCCAAAACATTTCATTACTGACGACTACTGGACTGAAAATAAGACTCAGTTCTTCTATCTAATGTAAATTATTTTACAAGATGTTCTTCCCCACCCCTCATCCCATTCTCTGATATAACTTTTCAGTCTAGGCTCTGAGAGGATCTGAAAGCCTCTCAACAGCTTCTGGCCTTCCGCTCCTGGAATTTCCCTGATATCCAAAAACTTTCTAGCTGCATCAGTAACTATCTTTTTTCTCTCAGGTTTCCTTCCTGGCTCAGTGGCACAGTTTATCACCATGGCCAGAAATGCTAAGAACTTAATATTGTCCTTATGAAAACAGTATTGATCATACTTCCTGCCTGATTTGTTGTCCCTCGCTTCTTGAATCATTTCTGTCCTGGCAGCTTCCTCATGAATAAACTTCTCACACCTGATGCTCATGACTTTCCTCATGACAGCCTGCTTGCCATGCTCTTCACATCTCACTGCTCAGGCCCCCAAAATATAAATAAGTACACCAGTTGGCCAGATGGTGGTGCTACAGTAACACTTTGCAGTTTGGTCAAAATTTTCTGAACTACAGGTTGTGGGTATAATCCTACTGCAAGTTTTTAGCAACACTTACCAAGTTGTGCATACCACCAAGTTGTGGTCCCACTTTGTTTTTTGATATCCATCACCATTTTGTGACAGCTGCTCACAATTGCTGCCATAACCTCTGAATACCTGGGACCAGGGGCGAAAATCCCATTTCATTCATTCATACACCAAATTTCTTTGCTCATTGTTCTATTTCCACTACAGTCTATCAAAGTAGCTTTACAAGAACTAGAAACTCAAAATAAGTTCTAAAACTACAGGAAAAACCTTGAATAATCCAACTATATCAAACTATTCTTCAAAAAACATATTTATTGTAGTGTCAACAAAAAACAAAGCAAGATATGGCATCAAATAGTGACATACAGTATATGTTTGAGCTGTACACTGTCCCTTTTAGATCAAATAAGAAAATGAAATGAAACTATGCCACAATATAATGCAACTTAAAATGCACAGCCTTTATACGTTTAAATTATAAAGTGTAATTGTGGGCCTATACAACATCAAACTCAAAGTACAAATAGCCTACTTTAAATAATAATAAAAAAAAGTAACACTTAAAAACACACTGTTTTACATTTATAATTAGCACCGCTTGCATTGTACTTTCATTGAATATTACTATATTATTCAAAATTATTTATTAGTGTTAACAATGATTTTTTGGGGTTGGTGGGTCCCCTTGGGATTTCTGCCTATGCCTGGGACTATTGCACCCAAAATCGTTGGGCATGCGCAGGTATCACGTGTGAGAGGACGTGTCAAATCTGGTGGCATATGGCCAACAGGTGGCGCTATAGCAGTATCAAAAATTTAACTGCCCGTTACTTAGTGGTTGTGAGTCCAATTCTATTGAAATTTTGCACACTAAAAAGACATAAAAGGATAAAATATTGTTGCAAGCAATTATTTGGCTGCTGGTATACCTTCTCCCAAAACATGGCAAAATAGATGACAGTTGAAACAGCTGCAGATGCTTATAATGTCTCTTTTAGAGGAGCAAAGGTTCTGTAAAATACAGAAAATATAAATATGCAATTTGTCTGTTGTAAGAACTAAAAGAAATAAATTAAAAAGGAATCTTAACAACACCCTGTTTAGTCTATATTTTATGTGAGGCTGCTGGAAGATCAGAGTGAGTGAGAGAAGAGCACCCAGTCAGCCCACATGTTGCTTTTTACAGGTACTTAACATAAGATTTACATATATAATTCATAGATTTTATAGAAGCTATGTGGGATAAAGCTGGCAGAAATCCCAGCATTCTGAGCACTTGCATTTGTGTTTATGGCATTTGTACACTTGGATTACTGATTTGTAGTCAGAAATGGCAAGAAGGATTTTTTTTTTCCCCTCAAGCACAGGCACAAAACCACCAATCTCAAACGCAACCACAAACTTTAATGCATAGATTCATGGGATTGAATATGACCACAAAGATAATCAAGTGATTAGGCAGCGTTTAGTTACAACATGAAAATAAATACACTTGTGCTTTGTATTTATTTCTTTGTTCAACTTGACAGCTCTTGTCATATGACTTGATGCTGCCTAAATTATTCTGTTGGGTTCGTGTTGGCTTGTATAGTCCCTTGGGTGAGTCCCCATGGTGGTGACATATCCTCATCAGCTGCTCTGTGTTCTCCTGGGCTGCTAATCCACAATACAGGATTTCTGTCTTTCTATTCACTTCTAAAGCAAAACAGCTTCTAAAAGAACACTTTTAACACATAAACAAGCATAAACAAAAGGGCTTATGCCTATATAAAATAACAAGGCCTAATTTTTGTGTATTACGCAAATATCTGTGAAAATACTATCAGGTCATGTCTTCCTGGCGCAAGGTTACAATGTGGAAGTTTCCTGCAGATGTAACCTGCTGGATCTACTATGCAATTCAAATAGATTAACAAGAAAAGAGTCATTTAATTTCCCCAAAAATGCATAGTGGGACGACATTGGTGTCAGATGTTCAGTGTTCCAAGAAAAGCTGACACACACTTTGTCCATGTTGATCTGTTGAAGAAAAAAAATGAAACAAAAGTGCAATGGCATTTTTTTAAAGTTTGCATTTTTCCATATTGTATGACAAACCTATATGCTGGTTGCAGCGCTTCAGTAGAGCTATATCACAAATATACTGAGTGAAATATTCAATGCCAAGATGCCATTGTTTTAGAACGGCAGCATTACATCGAATAGAAAATATCTATATATCTTGTAAATTATTTTATACACATGCTCCTGTAATTAGGCAGGACATGTTTGGGATCTTTAGAAACATTGGGATCTCCACTAATGTACAGCTCTGTGGCAATGACAAACCTCCTAAAATGATAAGTCATTTCAGAGTTATAGTAAAAGATAATGGGGCAAAGTCATAACAGGTCAGTAGACTGGTTAGCAACACATAACAGTGCACTTATTCCAGTGTGTTAAAATGTGTATTCATTTTGGAAAAGTATTGGAATTACACAACTGTATAAGCACATATTAAAGTCACTAAGTGCCGTGTATGATTTAATTAGTATGACTAGCCCCACTGATCAATCTTACAGCCTTACAGTAAAAGGTCCAGGCACTTACACATCAGCATTTTTACAGCTACTAATGGGTAGTAGTGAGAGTAGTTTTCCAACAGAAAATCCAATAGAACAAGTATATAATACCCTATATCTTGTCAACATATTTATCAAGAATGAGTCAATAATAGAAGATTGCCTTCAACATTGATTAACAACTTAAAATGAGCTCTATAAAAATAAAGTATCTATAAAAACGTTGTTCATGTAACTCATCTTAAATCTATTAGACAAACATTGCATCAACTCATGAATGTCATAATGAAGTCAGATCTCTTCAAAAAATGTTGCTTATATTTATTGTATTTAGTAGAAAAAAAAAAAAAAGAGTCAGCCTAGCAATTTAAACCTCCTATCATCTTCGGGGTCAATTTGATCTCATTCAATGCTTGACGTCTCTAAATACATGATTAATATTTTTGTTTGCAAAGAAACAAAGTACATGACATATAACTTTAGGTAAAAATTCTGATAATAATCATTTCCTGCAGGATTTAATTGCTAGGGTCAAATTGACCCTAGCAGTTCATATTCAGGGGAGTTGGATAATGGTAAAGCCAAAGATGAAAAACAATGTGATGAGCAATGACACCAGATTAGGATTTGCTGTCACTTCAGATACTGAAGAATTATGCCAGTTTATCCACAGTACCACCCATTAGCAGAAATTACAGCCATATAGTACAAGTAAAAAGTCACATCTGTTAAAGACACCTACACCCATCCAAAGAGGCTATGCTTTTCTGTCTCTGATTATTTTTACAAGATTACAGCAAGACATTTTCTGTAGATAAGAATATGATTTAATATACATGTAGCATTTGAACCAGAAAGACATGATCCCATGTCAACTACTTCATCCTTTCAATTTGGCTCCACACCTGCAGTTCACGATGATGTCACTAGGTTAAAATAAAGGCCCTACAGCGACATCTTGTGGACACTTTGTATAATTGCATTTTGTGCCAAAACGGAGGGGGAAATATAACCCAAAAATCAAATAAAATAAAATAAAATAAAACGATTATTTATACACACACACACACACACACACACACACACACACACACACACACACACACACACACACACACACACACACACACACACACACACACATATGACATATATACTGACTCTCTTCCTTTGTTCAAATCTAGACTCAAAACTCATCTGTTCAAAACTGCATACTCTCTGTAATTGCAGTTTCCCTTTTATTTTATATTGTTTTTTACCTGTGATCTTACTGTTTGTTTCATCTTTTGTAAAGTGTCCTTGAGTGTTTTTGAAAGGTGCTTATAAATATAATGTATTAGTATTGTTGTTGTTGTTGTTATTATTATTATTACATAGTGCATATATAGGTTATTACGGGTCTATGAAAATACTTAGGAAATAAAAAAGGAAATACTATAAGGCAATATACAGTGGTGGAAAAAAGTTTTCGGACACCCCATGCATTTGTGAACTATTGCATTAAGAATCACTCTTAGGTCTTCAAGTGCAATTTCTTTTAGTACAGTCACAGCCAAAATACTAAACAAATCCTAAAAAAAGCCATTAAAAACTTCAAATTGATTGGTTCCATAAAAATACATAAGAAATTTTGAGTATTGGGTCATTTTGGTACCAGTGATGAAGGTCATTTTTTTTTTTTATTAAAAGACACAATTTTTGTTGCCAAGCTTCGTGTCTATATAAAGCCAGCACATTTGAAAGTTCTTCAGACACAAAAATGGCTAAAACAAGGAACCTAACGCAGGAAACACGCAGGAAGATAAAGATTCTCAGGCAGGAAGTGCAGATGCAGTCCTTCAGCAGTTGGATACACTCTGCAGAAATACAGGAGAACCAACAGCTTGGAAGACAAACCAAGATCTGGGCGTCCAAGGGTTTCTTCAGCAAGAAATGACCGCATCCTGATCCGCATGTGCAGGCAAAACCGCCGAATGACATCACAGGAGCTTCAGCAGCAGTGGTCAAAGCAAACTGGTGTCCAGTGTTCCACCCGCACTGTACGTGGCCGACTTTTAGATCATGGCTTAAGGTCCTACAAGACTATTAAGAAGCCCCTGATCAATGAGAGACAGAGGCTAGCCCGGCATCGTTGGGCCCAGGCACACAAGAACTGGACAGCCAGGAATTGGAAGAAGATTCTGTGGTCAGAAGAATTTGTCAAGAATTTAGTTTTGTTAGTTCTTCTTGTAAACAATAAACAAAAAAATATAATTTGTATTTGTTTGTATCTGTCTAATGCAGCCACACCTTTTGAAACACAAAAAGATTTTTCCACAAATATTTCATGATAATATTTGAGATTGTGTAAAATTTTAAGGGTGTCCAAAAACTTTTTTCCACCACTGTAGGCCTATTTCTCTAACACATCTTGAACTGAAAATAAAAGATGATGTGAAAGTAAAGGATTCATGTCTGTGCTTATTTTCTTAAGAGGGTTGTTCCTTCCAAGAAGACGTGGGAAGGAAGATCATTCTGGACAAGGACAACATCGACTCGCTATTCTTGGATGTGATAATCTAACCCAAGTTTTTTTTCAAACTTTTTCATTTTCTGGACCCCCAAGCTGGCTTTCAATAAGTCGCTGATCCCCATTTGAAGTGTTTTTGCCTTACAGAGGTCCTTATATCAAGAGATATTTTGTTTTGTGTGCAGTTTGAGGCTGCGTTAAGACACTTTTCACAAGCATTCAAACAGAAAAAATCTAACATCAATCCAGTATCTCTGCTGTTTAAATGTCATTTTTTTGATCATACACAGTGGTGGAAAAATACTACAAATTGCTTCTAAAGTAGAAGTACTGTTACTTTGCTGATGTTTTACTGTAGTAGAAGTTCTGCTGTAAAAATCTACCGCCGTAAAAGTGTCTTATTTAAAATGTACTGAGTTCCTTTTTCCAAACAGCAACTGTGTTAGCTGTGATCTCTTCCATGTGGTTAGAAAAGGGGGAGAGAGCACAATTCAAACTACATTATTTTAAAGGGCCATTACACTAAACTGAAGTGAGGACCCTGTAGACTCAACTGACACATGTGGAATAAGTACATAATGTGACGGTTGAGTTGACATAGTTCTCATCTTCAGGCCAACTCACTGATATTTTTCTCCTTTTTTCCTCCCTCAACAAAGTAGAAGCAGACTCTTCTCTTCATCTTTGCTGACTGAGCTTTTATTGTGAAAGATTCCACAATCTGTCATTGATCATTTGTTCTCTGTAATTGATCTGATTTAAAAAGTAGTGAAGTGCAATATTCAGGCAAAATTGTATGTAAGGAAAAGTCAAATTTCTGACTTTTCTGTCTCAAAAGCTACTCAATCATGGTAACATGAGTAAATGTAATTAGTTACTTCCACCTCTGATTATACATATGGTTTTCTCGTATTTTCTTTCTAATTTTCAAGGTTTTATACACCACAAGCAAAGATCTATTCAGGACAGAACAACAACATCAGGTGCCATAAAGCTCTGGTTGTGGTCCAAAGGACAGAGGAGCTACAAGGCAGTGCATGGAGGTAAGGTATAGAGTGCATGAAGTGCATAGAGGAAGGAAGAAAGCATAGAGGCAGAATATTTTATTGGTATATGGGGGATTACACGGTCCATTTATTATATGGGGGATTACACAGTCCATTAGGTGGGAAGGTGTTCCTTAAAGAGCTGGATTATTAGGGACTGACAGGGACTCAAGGAACCACAGAGGTTGCTACTTTGTAGGGGAGTGTCAAGGACTTGAATTTTATGCAAGCAGCAACTCAGAGCCAGTGGAAGGATATAAACAGCAGAGTGATGTGTGCAGTTTTGGGCGGGTTGTATACCAGACGCACCACCGTGTTCTGGATCATCTGCAGAGGCTTGAGTGTGCCTGTTTGGAGCCCTGCCTGTAAGGAGTTACAATTGTCAAGGTGTGAAATCACAAGCACCTGAGCGAGCCATAGAGGCCACATGTTCCCTAAAGATCAGTTGGTTGTCAATTATGACGCCCAAGTTTCTGGCAGATTTTGTGGGAATGAGCTGTATAGAATCTGGTTGGATACTGATGTGTTGTTGTACAGGGATTGTCCAGGAAGATGAGGAGTTCAGTCTTTGACAGATTGAGCTGGAGGTGGTGTTCCTTCATCCATACTGAGATATCTGTGAGGCATGCCAATATTCATGCATAGATTGGGGGGTTGTCTAGCTGGAACGATAGGAGGAGCTGGGTATCATCAGCATAAAAGTGGTATGACAAGCCATGTGGGCAAATGACTGCATTGAGAGAGGAGATGTATATTACAAAGAGAAGAGGACCAAGCACTGAGCCTTGAGGAACCCCTGTGGACAAACAGCAGGATTTAGACACTTCTCCTCTCCATGACACTCTGAAGGATCTCCCTGAAAGGTAGGAATCAAACATCCTGAGAAGCCAAGCTCAGTGAGTGCAGAGAGGAGAGTCTGCTGGTTAACTGTGTCAAAGGCAGCTGATAGGTTAAGCAGCTATAGCTGATCACAGCGTTTCCACTACTGACAGGAATGCAGCTTGGTACAGTGTCCACCTTTGAAGATGGACTGGTTCAGATCATGTAGGTTATTCTCAGCGAGAAATTCAGAGACTTGGTTAAAGACTGTGCACTCAAGTGTTTTGGACAGAAAGGACAGGACTGAGACTGCCCTGTAATTTTCAACCAGAGATGGGTTGAGTGTAGGTTTCTTTAGCAGCAGGGTAACTTGGGCCAGCTTAAAAGCTTTGGGTAACACACCACATGTAAGTGAGGAGTTGATGATGTGCAGGGGTAAGTGTGGCTGAAATGTCCCGCAGGAGGTTGGAGGGTATAGGGTCAAGCAGTAATAGGACAAGAACTGAATATAAGTTTGGAGACTTGTACCTTAGTGACATCAGGAAATGTGAGGAATGAGAGGCCGTTAGCTGGTGGCGACATATTGAGTTGGTCAGGCTCAGAAAACTGATCACTGATGGCAGAAACCTTTTCAGTGAAGAAGGTGGTCTGCAGTGAGTAGAGCTGATGGTGGTGGCAGTGCAGGGTTGAGGAATGAGTTAAAAGCTGAAAATAATTCCCAAGTGTCCTTGGTGTTGCTGATTTTCTCTTGATAATAAGTGGTTTTGGCACTTTTTAGCTGGGGGGAAAATGCTGACAGTAGTCTGATAATTACTCTGATGATTTTCTCTCTCTCTCTCTCTCTCTCTCTCTCTCTCTCTCTTGCTAATGTTCAGACAATTTTTGTTTTTTTTCCTAATCACCATTGACCCCATGTTATTGAAGGAAATTAAGTGAATCTGTGCAGGCTTGAGGGGGTTAAATTGTTTTGTAGATAGATATAAATTTAAGATTGGGGTGAGATTAAAACAGGAGGAAGGAAATGTTAAACTGATCCCTCGTACATTTTTTGCATTCTAACAATTTTTGGAGAATTAGAATGGAATTAACGTAATCCTAATTTCTGCCGAGGACCCCCGGGAGTCTCATGGACCCCTCTGCCCGGGTCACCGCCGCCAGCTGCTACCTTCATGTAGCGCGGCTGTGGAGACTCCAATTCCCACAGTTCCTCACAGCAGAGCAGCGAGTTCTTCCGACCGGAAGTGAAACTGCTTCCCGCTTTTCGCCAACATCCCCGCAACTTCGTATCATGTAAGTATAAACAATTCGAGCAGCACTAACTAAAGCCTCTCTGAGCTAAGGCATCTAGCTAAGAAGCCAGTGTGTTACTGCAGTGGAGTTGAATGGCGAACCTTAACTGATGTTATCTGGTGATGCGGGTTAGCAGCGAGCTAAGCTACCACAGCTGAGCTAGCCAGGTAGCTCCTAGCTTGCTGACTAACGTGCATATCTAAACAGTGCGAGCTCAAGTGCAGCAGCCACTGGCGTTGTCTTCATGTAGGCCTGACTGACGGCCAGTGATGCTGCAGTATCATGTCTGACAGCACATTGGACGATGTGAGGTGTTTTTCTTGAAACGGTTTAAGCAGAAGAATGCTAGTTTGTCCTGAGGAAGCCAGCTTGTCCTGACACATGTTATTTCTGAATTCAAGGAAGTGATTCCACAGTTAAGGGCACATCACAAACCCGTCGGTAGTCAAGCGTGTCAGTACGCACACTTCCTTTCCTGGTTAATTTCAGCTGCGTTGCATTTACATAACTTTGAAATAGGAGGCCATTAAAATGTCGGTAGTTTTCAGCAGTGGCGTGTCCAGACTTCTTGGACTGGGGTTGCCCAAGTGGAGCACAGAGTCAACTGAGGTTGGCACCAAGCAACACGCTGCTGCCCCACACCCCTCCTCTTATACTGACTCAGTGCACGGACTTTGCTTGAATAGCCTAAAGTTGCACGGTAACCTAAATTAGCATCATTTCATAATTTCCTTCAGCACATCTTAAAATGGACAAATAATGAGAATCAGGTCCGATCTTGCATTATGTATCATGCCAGTTAGAGCTGGGCGACATGGACAGAATCATATTGCGATGTCCTTTACCAAATACCTCTGCTGATATTGTGACAGTATTGTATGGATGACCTTTTGCCGCTTTCATAAGATATTTACGCACAAGATTTTTGTTAAACAGACATTGGTAATTTGCATATGATGACCAAGCAGAGACAGATAACAAGACAGCTAGAATAGTCTATTAAATTCAGGAAACGCTATAATGTAATGCTATAATACTGCCTTTAAAACCAGGAAAACACACCACTTCTGCTACAGTATTACAATAACTGATATCCCAGACAATATCTAATTTCATGTTACAATAATGATAAGATATCAGTACATTGCCCAGTCCTAATGTCAGTCATAACCATATGAAGCAGCAATGGGTTTGTTCACTGAGCAATTCTTCCAAAAAAAAAAAAAAAAAAAAAAATCCCAAAAATCAGAAATAGCTCTGAAGTGTGAAGCTGCCCACACATGATCAGTGGTAAAACTGTTCTGTGCTGTAAAGTGTGAAGTGCGCTCTGAGTGCATACAGTCGCATTCAAGATACCAACAGCCAAAACTGAACGTCTTGTGTTATATGCTGTTAATTAAAAAAATAAATCTCGCAACCTTGGACAGAAACAAGACGTTGCATTGAGATGGACAGCAGGCAGACAATGCTTCCAGGTTTATTTTCTTACACTGCTAATAGCCAAGATAGTGACGGTTGATGCTGACTCTGTGCCCAACCTAGCAGGCAGCATAGCTCAGGATGCTTATCATGTGGAAACACTTGAGCCTCTCTACCCTCATTGCGACTCCCACATCCAGCATTATTCACATTTTGCATGAAAAAAAAAATGATGGAAACGGCAAAATTTGAAAGTGACAGCATCTCTCCCAGCCCCGAGCACAGTGTAGGCCGATCTTCTGCCCCTGTTAACGTCGCCACGACTCGTCCCAAACACACCTGTTCCAGACAAGTCACCACTGTCAGTCTGGCTTTGATTCATTATGGCTATCAGACTGTAGATACTCTGCATGGCTATACAAGACCCAACTCGCTGAGGAAATGAATTAATGAATTATGACGTCATGAACCATTCCTCTGACTTAGGCAATTAATTTGCATACTGTGACACAGGCAATTAATGAATTTGCCTACTGTGACGTAGGCAATTACTCACACACACGGAATGGGTGGGGGGGTTGGTGGGGGCATCACACTGCCCTGTGAACTGCTGTTAACGGATGTGGTGCTGTGCATTACCTGACAGAGAATACCTCCCTTCTATCAGTCACTAGCCTATTAATTTACCACATAACTATCAGTGAGCCACAGTAATTGCTAAATTGAAATATGCCACAATAATGAACAGAAGGCTAATGCAGTCGTTGATGGCATGTATTCAGTTTCACCTTCATATGTTCAAGCTGTCCTTGCATAGAACTCTTTACATGGTTTGCAGCAATATAAATGTATTCTAAAATTTGCATGAAGTCTATGGTAATTTAACATCAAGTAGTTTGTTAGTGATTTTTTTTCCCTAGAAGTAGCAACATTCTCTTAAATGTCTCTGCTATTGTCATGTGTGTGCTTATTTGTGTGTATATAGATATAGATATAGATAGATGTAGATATAGATATTCCCTTTGCGGATGAATAAAGTTTTATCTATCTATCTATCTATCTATCTATACACGATAGGTAGCATTCACTACAGACAGATGTGGTGTTGTGCATCACCTGACAGATCAGGGGAGAAAATGGAAACAACATTAACGTTAAATAAATGTTCATTTAAGTTCAGCAATTTTGTGTCTCATTTGTTAAAAAATTATTGGTTCAGATAATCAGATGCACAAAACAAAGCAAAACATATCAGCATTATTATTATTATTTTTTTTTTTTAAAAAGCCATGCACTCCGTGGTGATGTCTGCAGGAGGACAGGACAGTTTCTG
Source organism: Myripristis murdjan (assembly GCF_902150065.1). Lineage (NCBI taxonomy): Eukaryota > Metazoa > Chordata > Actinopteri > Holocentriformes > Holocentridae > Myripristis > Myripristis murdjan. The sequence continues at coordinate 3,315,392 of NC_043988.1, forward strand.
AAGCCTTGACACTGACAGAGACACAGCTCTACTGTTTAAACATACTAAAATTCATTAACTCATCTATTTTTAATAGCTGTTATAGTCTATAGGCTTTTTTGCTGTTCAACAAACTATAGAATTTTCTATCTATATCTATAAAATTGCTCCAAAATATAAAATAATTTAAATGTGGTTATGCATTGATCTTCATTTAATGCATTTCTTATGTTCTTTGACTTTAGAATGTATGAGTCCATGTGCTGAACAGTCAATTTGTGGACTATGACAATGAGAAAGCTTTTGTTTATGTTGGTAGGAGTGTCCTCAGCCATTTGTAAAAATTTCTCTGACCTAAGAGAAAAGAAAAAATAAGAAAACATTAGTGAGTCCCAGAAATCAGTGGGTACCAACAAAATGAGAACAAACGATGGATAAGAACAACTCCTGTGTGTACTAGGTGCTAAAACAATTGTGTTCCTACTCTAACAGACTTGCCTCTCTTAGCTGCAGTTTGTTCGCAAAAATTGTATTGATTTTGGGGTAATATATAAATAAAATCTAGGTCTATCTAACAACTTAGCTTTCATTGTCCTCTTTACATTTATGCAAATGCAAGAGGTGATGTTACTGGCTGTCATTTTGTTATCAGCCACAACAAACAGATAATTCTTGGTTGTCATTATCGGCACTGAAATTCCATATCAGTGCATCACTAAATATGAGTTTTGTAGTTTCATCGACCAGAAAAATGTAATGAGGAGCTATAATCAAAAAGCTAGTTAACTATTTCATTATGTAAAACCATGTGTCATGGAGGGACAAGAGAATGCAAGTCTTAATTCCAGCCAGTTGCTACACCACATGGTTTCACTGACCCTTCCTTTAGACAGAGCAGGAACTAATCACTGAAATCAAATGATATAGATATCCATGACACATGGTTTGAGAGCCCTGCTCCACATGGAAAAGGGAGCATCTGCAATTAGAAGCAATATATTTTTTAAACTGTGGTTGCCTCTGTAATCTAGTAAAATCTTTGAAATCCATATTTTTGGCTTACATATTTAAATTTGCTTTTACTTGGCACTGCCACAGTACCTAAAGCTCTGTTAAAAATAAATAGAGCAGCTATTACTTCTTTGTTTTTAACCTTGTGTTAATGATGGAGTGTGGATACCTGACCCGAGCTCTTCGGCTTGGGCCAGGTTTGCACAAAAATTTAGAAATGATGTTTGAGTTTGGTATGGGTTGGGTCAGGTCAGTGTTATTTTAGTGAAACTCTAGTGTAGGGCTGTGTGATATGACCTACATCTCATATCCCAGTATAGGTCATTTTACATCCCGATAATAATATATAGCACGATATAGCACATTTTCAGTAAATTCCATGAATAAATGGTTTATATAAAATGTTCCCTTGAAGAGGCCTATTTCTTATTACATTTTGAATTATACACTTGACAAATAAAAGGTAATTAATCATATTATTATTTTCCTCCTATTATCTGGAACATTTGTGCAAATTTTGTTATGCTGCCAGCTCATCCCTAAAGTCTACAGAGTGCAAGGAGTCACTAAATTCACTGTGAGAAATAAATCACGTTGCTTTGGAGTGAATGTTTTGTCTCAGTGGCTGCAGCCATGACTTCTGCTGTTTTTCTCTGAGCTTCATTAGTGCAGAGTTAATAAAATGACACTGCTGTCAGTGTTTTAGTGATCGGTGAAGTGTGACACTCACACCGTGTCCACCACAGCGTAGCTGCTGCTATACTGCATACAAATTAAATTATGCTGTTATTATGTGTTATACTAATTTATTTAATAAATAATTTATTTTGCATATGCTCATGTGTGCTCAATGCTCAGCAGTCCAAACTGCAGAAAATAAACTCCCATGTTAAATCACAGAAGAATTTGTTTGTAACACAATGAAAAAAATGACAAACAAAACATGCAACGATAGTTTTTCTACCATCACGTGATATATGTAGTCATATTGCACAGCCCTCCTCTAGTGTAAACAATAAAAATGATGGACCTACTGTCTGTTGTGGGCAATCTCCTGGATAGTGCTGGAGTTTATGTGATGACGCTTAAGGACACACGTAGGCTATTTCAGGTGGTAAATGTAACCTAGTGATGGAGGCTTGGGTCGGGTACAGACACACAAAAAGAATTGGGTTTAGGTTGAGCTTAGTTACTATGATCTCGAGCTCATACCAGGTTCAGACATAAATATGTGGACCTGGTCTGCACTGTAGTTCACGAATCAAGACTGAACTGTAATGAGAAGTTTATAGCACTCTGGTTTGAGATGGATTTCCATTTGAATATTCTTACTGGCCTTCATTACTCTTTCAGGGCCACAGTTGAAGGATAGTTTTCAAGGAGATGTGTGTTACACAATTTATGTCTAACAAAATCTCTAACAGCATCCCAAGAGACGGTTTGGAACAGAGCCACACCTCCTGTACGTTCATGTTACTTGCGACTGACTTGCGACACAGGGAATAGAGGCTTCTTTAAACCAGGCGTACACCCTGTAGGAAAGAGCTGCTAGCCATATTTTGTTTGTGTTCCCTCGAATGAACACTTGGTGGCAGTGTTGCACCACACAAAAAAATCTTTCTTGATCTCTCTTTGAACAGAATGCCCAAATCAAAGGAAGTGTTGTCGTCCACATCTGGAAGTGACTCTGACAGCGACGTGGAGACCAAGGTATGCTCTTCACTCTGCCTTCTGATAACCCATTTGCTTTTCTTTTTGTTGCAGTTTGTGTATAACTTTACATTCAAAAAGAAAGCAGATCATATTCCGAGTTATAAAGAGGCATCCACTCAAACCTGTGTCGCGTAACCCACAAAAACACAATCCAACCCCATCATTTTGAGTTCAAAGACATCAGTTTTACCTGGGATGATAGGGCTGTCTCCTTTTTTTTATCAAAGTTATATCAAATAAATACAAAGTAAGATGGAATTTGCTCAGTCTAATCCAGGGAGCCAATGAAGCGATGCAAAAATAGAGGTAATATGCTCTCTGGGTAACAGCCTGGCAGCCACATTTTGGACTAATTGAAGGTGAGGCAAAATAGCTTGATTAAGGCAGGTGAAGTGGGAATTACTGTAGTCTTGGCTGGAGAAAATGAATGTAGTAGTTGACAGTTACAAATGTTTTTAATATTTAAGTGGGGAAAGATATGACTGAACAAGCTTATTAACATGTTGGTCCGATTGACACCATGGCTCTTGGCGACTCTTGGCACTAGTTTTGATACTAATACACCGATCAGGCTTTCTGACAAAATAATCAGGGCAGAAGAGTTTTTTTGTTTTGTCTGGGTTAAGGTGGAAAGAATCAAATCCAAATTCTTGCTTACTTATCTCAAGCACCAAGTACAGAGCCTCAGAGGGCTGGATTACACATCAGGCCATTAAGGCAGGCTGTTAAGTTGTTCACTTAAAGCAAATTGAACTTTGGTAGTGTTGGGTTGTATTATATTCAGTCCACATGATGGTGATACATCTTCAGTAGTTGCTCTGTGCTCCCCAGGGTGCTACCCACAATATCATATTTGCATTTCTCCACTCACTTCCATAGCAAAATATCTCACAATATAACACTTTTTGCGCAAAGCTGGTTACCGTATTTCCCCAATTAATCGCCCGGGCGTTTAATACGCAAAATCAACTTGGACCCCGGGCGTTTAAAAGAACCAGGCAGCTTTTCGCTGCAGGCCTTTATTTATTTTTGCACAGACCTGCACCAGGCCATTATTGTGATGATAGTTACTGTCCAACATATTGTTAGCACAAAAGTACTGTAAGGTATAAGGTAAACATATCTGTACATACAAACATAGTGCAAACCGTCAAATTGGCGCGTTGCAAGTTGTTCCCTCTGACACCGCTGTCAAAATAAGACTTAGTCGGTCGATTTAAGATTACGGTACACCCTTTTTTTCTAACGTTAGCTAGCTCTCTTATTTTGACAGAAAACGGAAGTACCGCACAGTTATTGTGCGGCTAACTGTTTACTTCTGCAAAAATAAGGTCAATAGCCTTATTTTGGGTTTACCTCAATATAATGCAAATAGTCGCCCCGGCGGTTATTCGGGTGGGCGTTTAATACGCAAAATGGGTGCAGACCCTAGGCGTTTAAAAGAACCAGGCGGCTATTTGCGGCCCGGCGATTAATTGGTGAAATACGGTATGCCAATACAAAACAATAACAAGTCCCGGTACCCATTTTTTGAGGTAATTATATGTCTCTTGTTCTGTCATTTAACTCTTTGAAGTGGAAAGTAGATCCAGCAGGTAGCATCTACAGTAGCATGCACAGTAACCATGCGCTAGGAAGAAACAACCTGATTGTAAAATCCGCTGCCAGACCTTGTTTTTTTTTTTTAATTTTATTTTTATTGTACTGGCATAATACACTTTGTTCACATTTGTTTATATGCTAAAAATGTTAAGTTTGGAACTATAGGGCCTAACTACAAATAAACAAAAGTCAAAGACAGTAAACCCTAATACAGTGGTGGTAAATACTGCTGCTGAATGAGCAATTGTGTCATCTGTAACTGAAGATATCCTTGCTCATCCGTACATACAGGCAAGCATGCACCCCAAACAAGAAACCACGTGAACTTACAACTTATGTGTCCAGAGTTAACTAGTCAAATTGCCTCAAGCTCTATCTGGATTTTTGCACGTTTGTGTCTCACCAGTGGCTGTCAGTCACTGATAAACAGACCCAGGGACATTCAGTACTCTTGGTTGGCCCTGCTCCTAGCAAAAAGTAGAAAAACGTTACTATTCAGACATTCGTTTCAGAGGTAGAAGCCTTAAAAGACACATCTTTTCATACAAAATCTCTTCTGGAGTAGTAACAGCTATGAATATGACATTGTCACACCTGCTTGGATAGGCAGGTTTTTTCTCATTAATGTATTGTAATCTCTACTGCCACAGTTACATCCAGCTGAAGAAAGAAAAAAAATTATATCACCATTACAGTGCTTTTATAAACATCTGTGGCGCACCACTTCAAAAGCAGTGCAGCCACTGCAAAATAAGAGGCTGTTTAATGTGTAGATGGATAGAAGTAATTTAAATACATCTATACTGCTGTGCCAGCCACACATCACTTTACCAGCGAGTCGACAGCAGGCCTTTATATATTGCAAATAAGCTGCCCCTCCACCCTCTTGCCAATATTAATTTGTCAGGCTGTGAGAAACACTGAATAGGCTGGTTATCCAGTTGAATATTCCTCGATGCAAAAGGTTGACATTTGTGGGAGCAGCTGATCAATACAGGCAAAAGGACAAAAACATGATTAAGATATTTTAATATGGAAATTTGAGTATACACTCTGTTGTTAGGACAGCAAGAACCAGACATTTCAACAATTTAGTCATTTGTTTATTATGGTTTTGTTGATGATAATGTCTTTTTAGCTATTAGCAATTACACATGTTTAAAGTAGTACTAAGGCCAAATCACTTTTCAATTTCCTAAATGATCTGAGGCATAAGAACATATTGGAACATAATAAGAACATACTGATCAGTCTAATTTTTTGGCAGTTTAGCACAGATTTGTGTGTTCATACTGTTTGTGAATGATGCACTTTCTATTGGTAATATTTTCTAGTCTGACCACACACATGCTCCAGGCACAGGTATTTACAGGCTGTGAGAGATGTATTTACACTTTTGTCAGGTTTGGATATTTTTAATTTTGAAAGGTCAGTGTCCTCTGTCCTCAGAATGTCTGTGCCTTAAGCTGAATATGGACAACTTCATCTTTTGTAGGCTAAGAGAAAGAAGACGAGTGCACCAGAGAAACCAGCCAAGAAACCAAAGAGCGGAGAGAGCTCCAGGCCAGGCGGCTCATCCAAAGGCAGCAGTAACAGTGATGACAACATGTTCCAGGTGGGTGTCATCCTCGATACAAGTCCAGCACAGCCATCGCAGAAGGCTCTCAAAGCCTTGCAGGAAACACAGGAAATGTCAAGCCTTCTAACATTTTGAGCCATTTACCAGTAGCGGCCTTCAGTTTATTTGACTTCAGTTTTGGCAGTTTTCTGTGGAAATAAGCTGTTATTTATCTATTGCAGGAGATATGTTTTGTGCCATGAATAAACTAATAAATTAACACTAACAATATTTGCAATAATTGGGTGGAGAAATCAGAAACAGATGATTTAAATATTCATAAAGTTTATTTCTGCATCAGTTGTTCATAGAACATTCAGATGTGTATTACCCCCAAAATACTACCTAAGGCAGGGTGGACGGTGACCAAAATTTTCCACTGACTCTCTAAGCCAGTAACTTTCCAAATTCACAGGCCCTGAAATACTTACACATATTTATCTATATATCTATTTTTCTATATATCTATATCTCTCTTTCTCTCGCTCTATGTCTATTTGTCTATCTATGATAAAATCCGATGACAGGAACATGGCTTAGGAGCATGAGTTGACTGTCATGTCTTACTGCAAAACATGCCAGTTGTAACTACTTGAACTTGACCAAAGCAATACCTCAGAAGAAGCAAATAATATGAGGAAGCTATTTGATTTAAGAAAACAAGGTTTATTATGCTTATTAGTGGACACACAGAGTAGTGAAAGGAACACAGATAGGCAGTAGGTTGTATGTCTGTTCTGAATTCTTCAGGCAGGCTTCAAAACTTGAGAATGGGGATAGGGCCATATAAATAAAAGACATGATGCACCAGCACCTGTCAGTGGAAGAAAAACTTACTGTCAGACAAAAAACAGACAAAAAAAAAAAAAAAAACCCTGTTGAGCTTGTATTTATTGGTTATTGCAGATCGGTAAGATGAGGTATGTCAGCGTCAGAGACTTCAAAGGCAAAGTTCTGATTGACATCAGGGAATACTGGATGAACCAAGATGGAGAGATGAAGCCAGGAAAAAAAGGTAATCAAATCAATTTGGTAGCTACTAACTACTGTTGTCTTTGACCTCCTCCAGTATACCCTCTTTGTTATGTCTTATTACATGTATATATGTAGTATGTATGATGTATGATGGTCTATAGTTTGTACATTAGTGTTGATATAGCGTATCATATGGTACATAAGCCTTTTAGACAAGCTTGTGTTTAAAGGCTATAAAAGCTTAGTGTTGCATCATCTTAAATTTTGAAAACAATGCTAGTACTTGGATTGATTTCTGTCTGACCTTAGAAACCCATTTTGAAAATTACTTTTAGGCATTTCCCTGAATCCTGAGCAATGGAGCCAACTGAAGGACCAGATTTCTGAAATTGACGATGCCATCAAAAGAATATAGGCACCCTTTCCAATGCTGTGTTGAGTTAGTTGAAAACTGTTTGCCAGAAGGGTTTTGTAAAAAGATTTAAATTCTTTTCTAACTCACTTGTTTCATTTGCAGATGTATAGAACTAGTGTCTTCTGCATGTACTCTGTAGTTTGTTCATTGTGTACCCTGTTGTTTTTGAACAGTTGTAGTAAAAGTGTGGGTGGATGAGTAGGTGGTTGATTATTACAATTGGTGGGTAGGTTTGAATGAGAGTGAATTGTTCTTTTTATTGAAATACTTAATAAAAGCCAGTAAGGCTCAATATTGGTTGCGTAGTGTGAAATTATATTTTCTTTCCAATATTTCAATTCATATTTATGGTATGAGTATCATGTGCAGGTATAAAAACCCTAGAACTGTTTCTTTTTATTACATGACCTTTGTTATATGTAACGCTTAATAGAAGTGCTGAGTGTGAGCATTAAACCCAGATAGTTTAATTACAATGAGTTGTGTAACATTCAGTTTTCATGTTAAACCTTCACATTATTAGACTGACAGTGCAACACGGCTGAGGTATTGAAAATAAAAGACTTTGTTGAACACAGCTTGGCACATTTTGCTCTTGACAGCACTGAAACACTGCTGAGTCATGTTGGAAGTGATATCCAAGTCCAATCAGTGCCTTTGAGTCACCTGCTAATAGGGTTAGCTCACGAGAGCTAGTTCTACTACTAGTTCTCGCAGTTAATCCTAAATTTCCAATAACTGGTCATTCCCTAGAAACCTGATTTTTTTTTTTTTTTTTTTTTTAATGTTTGAGGACTAATGACGTGTTTTCAGTCACCACTATAATTTTTCCTACCCTAAAGTTACCCATATTTGTTTTCCTTAAGGCAGCAGTACTGTTGTGCTTTGATGAGTTGAAACTGGATGCAGTGAAATGCTCTCTGCTGGAATGGTCTCTAGATCTGTGGTTTATGAATGGTGATGACTTTGTTCACCTCAGAAACAGAGCCTTGTAAGGTGGGTGTTTAAACCAAAAATTCATATTTGCAAATCAAAGGATTTTGATGACATGATGTGAAATCTTTGTACCCTACACGATTTGCAATGTAAAATTTGGGAAAATTGTAGTTAATGGGTCAAACATTCAAAATCACTGGTGTGGGTGTTGAAGTGGCTGGGATCAGCTACTGCAGATTGTCACTTGGCACCACATGCAGCAGTAAATAACAAGAAGGATTAGAGTGACAACTGCGTAACAATGATATGGCCTATTAGTCCTGCAACACTTCAAAGGTCATGAGAAACCTTGTAAATGGTTGTATACATCTGAACAATAAAAGTAATGTGGGAAAGGAAAGTTTCTTGATTTATTTCTTCATATATATTTTATGGTCATATATACGGCATAGTCAAATGGAAAATGGAAACGTCTCACCAAATGTGATCTGCTTGACAGATTTTTGCTAGAGAGATGAGATTCTCAAAGTTTTGATGACTGAGGGCCAATTTAGGGACCCAACATTGGATAGAGGGCTGTCTAAAACAAAAAAAAAGAAAAAATTGAAAATATGATAATTCCAAAACAAATCTCTTAAATAACCTTTTATAGACTAAACGTTTTGAATCATGTGAGAAAAGTATTTTGTGTTTTCTGGAGAAGGAAAAAAAGTCCTCTTTGTCCCTGTTTAGATGCTTTAAAGATAAAGGCACATGTCTACAATCTATACTGGAAACGGTTTGCAGCCAGTGATGTAAAATAAACAAAATTTGTAGATAAACAGGCTAAAACAGATTTGTGGAAACTGACTGATGGGCAGTTCAGCCTCTTCGAAATTGTTCAACCTTAGTTGTGCAGCTTGTCGTACATTTTAAGATTGTTAACAAAGTTAAATTCGCTGTGTGTGGCTTTCACCTGCTTGCAGATCAGATACATCACTTTATCTGACCTGTGAGGTACAATGAAGTGCTGAGCGTCTCCATTTCTCCTGAAACTTCCTTTTCTCCTCAATAAAACTTTTTTTTTTTTTTTTTTTTTTTTTTTTTTTGCACAATGGCCCCAGCTCTTCCATGTTGCCAACAGGCTAACCCTGCAGTGATGATGTAATCTGTCTTGCGAGGTGGCTCAACAGTCAAACACAACTCGTGAAATGCCTAGTTGCCATGCAGCCATTCCTAACCTGACAGCTTAGCCCAGGGGGCAGTTTTACCATTCTTAAAAGCAAAGTACTGTGTGATGTTGGTTGGTCTAAAACTGCATTGGAACCGAGCCATGCATTTCATCATGTCACCTTAACTCATTGCAGGCCACCAAAAACATTTCTGAGAGCTGCCATTGGCCCATGGGCCGCACTTTGAGAATGCCTGATCTACATGTTATCCAGCAGCACTGCTCACATTTATTCTGTCCCCATTCCTTTGAACCCCCTTAAACTCTCCTTATCTTGTCTAATTCTCTCTAAATATCCTCCCTTCACCTCTCTCCTGTCTCCAGGGTAGGAAGGTTGGTTTCTTTATCTCAGGTCAGGTTTATTTAAAATTCAAGGAAAAGTTTTAACCCTGTTGGATGGCTCCAGGATTTCTCAGTGGGCGAGACAGATTTCCCCTCGACTTAACTTCTTTGGCTCAGTTTGCAGCACAGTATAATAAGGTTCCTTGTGTAGGTGCATTCAAGTCCCTGGGGCCAGATGCATAAACTGTATGTATGCACCAAAATATGCCTACTCTGTTTATACAACATTTTATCGTATCTCCAGCCTATTATTTCAAACCAGCGAGTTTTGAAATAAGATTTAGTTTAATCAGTGAGCACGTGTTGTCATAGTAGCCATTGATTGCATATGCACGGTCTTGTACAGGACTATTTATTATATTGTGAGTGAAAATATAAAAGCACTGTGCGATATACAGTTTACCTCACAACTGCTGATGGTTCACAAGCACATGTGATCAATTAAAAGACATGAGTGCAAAAAAAAAAAAAAAAAAAGAATCCTGCTACTGAGACTTTTCAACAAAAACCTTTTCCAGTGAAAGCACGGCCTGCTAAGGATGCTGTCTTCATTATGGCACACGGATGGCAGGAGCTTCATCAGTCACGGTCCACTGGCTCACGTTTCATTGGGAGCAGTGACTAAAGTGACATCTCCATTTAGTAAGTGAGGTCGCAAACTCTTCCCTGGTTGACTGAGAATGTGAATGCAGGACGTGATCAGACTCAGTAAGAACAGGCTGTTGACAACTTCATATTATAGTAGGGCTCCAGTGCTCAACCCCTCGTTCCCCACAGAAACACTGCAGAGTCCAGTGGTACAAAAACCACAGCTCTGCAGAGATGTGGAAAAAAGTGATGTGGTCAGATGAGTCATCTGTCACCATATCCTGGACAAGTGGGCAAATCCACTAAGAGAGCGCTACAGGCCTGAATGCTGGACCCCTGCAGTGAGGGGGTCTACTGGTTCTGTCATGCTGTGGGGGGCATTTTCCACTAGTCTGAGAACAGACACTGGAATAAATTGTCTGCTGGCACTTTGGGGGGAGGCTTCTGTATATTTCTCATGCTTCAGCGTAGGAAAAGCCGCGTCATCAGCGTACGTAGTTACTGATGCCTGTGTCGTTATCACAGTAACCCATACAGATAGGTTGGTGATGTGTGGACACACAAACCTGACAAATCAGCTAAATCATGGGGGAATGTTTGTTGAACTACTATCATAGCGCTTGCAGAAGAATAAAGATGATTTTTAAGTATGACCACTCCTGCTATGTAAGAAACAGCAAGGCCACACATGCAAATGGAATGCAGCTATAACCCGAAGCGTCCCTGACTGAGTGAGTGACCTGAACCAACCACTTTCTGACCCAGGAAAAAGACATTAAGGCTGAAAGGGGAAAGTGGAGCAAAATCCTTTCCTCCAATCAGGCGACAGCAGCAGGTGTGTCTCTATTGATTAGCTGCCTGCTTGTTGAAGGCTAATTTAGCTGCT